>NW_027145374.1:0-22422 GCF_026170545.1 Melanerpes formicivorus | reverse complement strand
TTTAACCCAGTGAAGCATCCACCCATCCAACTCATGGGCAGCCAGTTTCTCCAGGGAGATGCTGTGGGAAAATCTTAAGGCTAAGAATACCCTAAGAGATACATGGGACTAAATACGTATCAGAGGAATTTCTGATTGGACATTAGGAGAAGGTTCTTCACTGAGACAGTTGTCAATCACTGGAACAGGCTTCCCAGCGGAACGTCTCCCTTATGAGGAGAGATTGAGGGAGCTGGGTCTTTTTACCTTGGAGAAGATGAGACTGAGGGGTGACCTCATTAATATTTATAAATATGTAAGGGATGAGTGCCAAGAGGATGGAGCCAGGCTCTTCCCAGTGATGCCCAATGACAGGACAAGGGGCAATGGGTGGAAGTTAAGGCATAGGAAGTTCATGGAAACATGAGGAAAATGTTTTCACTGTGAGGGTGACAGAACACTGGACCAGGCTGCCCAGGGGGGTTGTGGATATCTCCATTTCTGGAGATATTCAAAACCCACCTGGACGCATTACTGTGTAATCTGCTATAGGTGATCCTGCTCTGTCAGGGGGTTGGACTAGATGATCTTTTGAGGTCCCTTCCAGCTCCTAACATTCTGTGATTCGGTCATGGCACCACATCTGTCCAAGTTCAAGTTTCATCTGGGTGACACTTTTAGTTGTATGGTTTAGTTTGAGGTAGTTCTATACTCTGAAGAGCGAGGAGTTGGATTCATTTATCCTTGCAGGTCAACTCAAGATATTCTATGATAAGCTGAGTGATCACTGACCTGGCAGAGGTAGGTTTCTTGTCTGAAAATAGAATTACCATTTCCTCTGTAGCTTTACCAATATGATGGAAAGTAGCAGGAATCTTCTCTTTTCTAATCAGCCATTGAGGGAGGAGAAATCCAGCTGTTTATTTAAATACCCCCAAAAATAGTACATGTGAGATACATGTGTTGGCAGATGTCTGTACAGCTCACACTCTTATTCCTCTGCATGTGCTAATATTTATATTGTCATCCATTTTGTGCTTTGTACTTTATTATATCCACTTAAGTCCACCACCATTAATTTTGTTCTGTAATTAGATAGCTGTCTTGCTGTTGTTTATACAAGTGCCAGTGTCTTCATGTGAACCTGCAAACATATTGGTTGTCTTTGTAGAAGAAAACCCACCTTTATATGAATATTTACAAGCACCAAAAGCAATGTGAATATCAAAGCACATTCCTGATTTCCAATTCAGGACTGATACTTGGAAGTACACTCTGGCATTGTTCCCCTAAGCTGGTATTTTTATCACAATATCTTTGCTAAAGATATGAAAAAGATACATTTGTGAGCTGATAGATTGCCAGGCAAGATATGAAGGGGAAAGGTAATAAAAGTACTGTTTGATGATGGGAAATTAAAAAACAAACATTGTAAGTGGCCAGATAGTAGCTTCAACTCCTCCCACAAACAAACCTGGATTGACATGGTTGGTTACTGTTTTAGAAGTGGCAGCAGACAAAACTTTTTGGTTCCACCAACAACCCAAATCATCCTGCCCTTGTCTGTATCAAGTCACAAGAGGGAAATACCTTTTTATTTCAAGGATTTCCCAAGTACTGAGCACCTCTGAGCATTTAGCACAGACTGTATGGGGTGGATGCTATGCTCTGTTTAACACTTGCTAAACTTAAATCTGAAACATTTTTACTCTGTATTGCATTGACACTTTGCAGGGTGTCCCCATTAGTGGCATCACATCAAGAGAAGTCCACTACTGACAGCCATTGCCAGGAAACTGGTGTGAGCAAACAAGAAATTTGTCCATCTTGCAATTTGAAGACAAAGAAATGAGGCCAGGGATCTGTGTGTTTGGTGAGGTGTAAGAACCCAAGTTTTCTGAAGCCTGAAGCTAATCACTAATTAATTTGGTTTACTTATTCTCAAGTGTTCTATTTTATTTGTTTGTGTGTTTGCTGTAACATGTGACATGGAGGTGGGGAGATTCAGGCTAGATGTGAGGAAGAAGTTCTTCACCAGGAGAGTGGTGAAGCCCTGGAATGGGTTGTCCAAGGAGGTGCTTGGGGCCCCGTCCCTGGAGGTGTTTAAGGCCAGGCTGGACGAGGCTCTGGCCAGCCTGATGTAGTGTGGGGTGTCCCTGCTCATGGCAGGGGGGTTGGAACTAGATGATCCTTGTGATCCTTTCCAACCCTGACTCATACTATGATACCATGATATCATTATTCCCTGTGAAGATGCTTGGTTTAGCTGTCCTCTGCTCCATGACTGTCAACAGGCCATTTCCAGAAGTAGAAGCATGAGGTTTTTCCCCAGGCTAGTCTGAGGGTGGGGTCATGTTGAACTTGGGTTCCACTGGGCAGCAGCAAGCAGATTTGGGTACTGAAACTGAGATGTCCCAGGAGTGGGGTCTTGGAATCTCTATTAATGCCAGAGAAACTGCATGTTGAGCACCAGGTGACAAGCTTTGTCCTACCTGTAAGCAGAACAAACCTCAGAGACATGGAAGCTGAGGGAATCTCTGGCATGCATATAAAGCAAAATCCTATCTTGGTTAGTTACATTAGATGCAAAGTTTATAAAGCACTTTGGGTATTTACTATGGGGTAAAAAGAAGTGGGGATCGTGGGGAAAAGAATAAAATGATGAGGAGTTACATTGCACTCAGATATATGAAAAGCTTTCCTGAAGAGCTCAGCTAAGCACTGCGCAGCACTCCCACACCCTGTTACAAAATGTGCATGCAATTTGGAATTTGAAGCAGGGCTCATTACAGCAGAAGATGTTGAGCTCAGATTTGGCAGTACTAACAACTGGAAACATAAAATACTGTCAGTTCCTCCTGATGGAAAGCAGACATTGACCCCCTGTACCGTGGATGTAAGGGATTTGTAGCTCCATCTCTCTGTAATCTGGGCACTGTTCTTGTATTGACTCAGACCA
Source organism: Melanerpes formicivorus (assembly GCF_026170545.1). Lineage (NCBI taxonomy): Eukaryota > Metazoa > Chordata > Aves > Piciformes > Picidae > Melanerpes > Melanerpes formicivorus. The sequence continues at coordinate 19,484 of NW_027145374.1, read as the reverse complement.
GGAAATCACAGCACAGAACTTTCTAATGTTGGACCAAGCTGTTGGAGTGAGTCCAGAGGAGGGCCACAAAGGTGTTCCAAGGGCTGGAACACCTCTGCTGTGGGGATGGGCTGAGGGAGCTGGGGTTGTTCAGCCTAGAGAAGAGAAGACCACAGGGGGACCTTATAGCTGCCTTCCAATACCTGAAAGAATACTATAGGAAGGCTGGAGAGGGAGTTTTCCTAAGTGAATGGTTTTAAGCTGAGGGAGAGTAGGTTTAGACTGGATCTTGGGAAGAAATTCTTCAGTATGAGGGTGATGGGGCTCTGGAATGAATTGCCTAGGGAAGTTGTGGATGCCTCCTCCCTGGGGGTTTTTAAGGCCAGGTTAGATGAGGCCTTGAGCAGCCAAGTCTAGCTGAGAGGTGTCTAGCTGCACATGATGGGGAGGTTGGAGTAGATGATCTCTGAAGTCCCTTTCTACCTAAGGCATTCTATGATTCTGTGGTATAATGTGAGAAGTTTAAGTACTCCAATGATAATTTTAACTGTATTCCAGGAATAATAGTCATTATTGCACACAATCTGTGGTGCAGTCACCCAGAGACCATTGCTCAGACTGTTCATGCTTGAGTTTTGTGCAGTATGAACACATGGTGACCAATAACTCCCAGTTGAGACAGGGTACTGTTAGTGAAAACAGAAACCTAGGCTCCTGTGTCACTGTGTCCATGTGTCACTGAATCCTGGGGTTTCACACTCTTAATTTTCTGAGGCTCTGGTGTCACAGGGATTGATGGTATGTCAATATCACAGGGTTTTGATTGTTTGTGGGAAAATATGTTCCTTTGCCTCTATTGGTTTCCTATGTTTCGTGCTAAAGAATGGCCTTTGTCCCAGGCAATGTTACAAATTGTCACAGTCTCAGGCTGTGCCAGGGGAGGTTTAGGCTGGAGGTCAGGAGGAAGTTTTACACAGAGAGAGTGATTGCCCATTGGAATGGGCTGCCTGGGGAGGTGGTGGAGTTGCCATCACTTGGAGGTGTTCAGGAGGAGACTTGACAGGGTGCTTGGTTGCATGGTTTAGTTGGTTGGATGGTGTTGGATGATAGGTTGGACGTGATGATCTTGAAGGTCTCTTCCAACCTGGTTTATTCTATTCTAAATCTCTTTCACAGCATCTGCTTCATGCCATTTTACAATCCACCTACTAATTTCTTTTACTCAGATCAGAAAGGGAGATCCTGACCCCTGAAGTGCAAGATCTCTGAGGGGCAGAGAACACCATTCCAGATTCCTGCCAGCGTTTTGATACCTTTCTATAAAGACTTGTTTCAAACCCTGTATCAACTGTGAAGATGCTTTTAAGGAGCAAAAATTATTGAATAATATTTTAAATAAGGAAAACCTGATTATGTTCTATAAATATTAACCTCAGAGACTAATTGCTCAACTATTATAGTACAATAAGCCTGCTGGTCTTGCAGCATTTTAAATAAGTGCTAGATGATTTAGTTTGTTCTTAGGGTCTTTGCAGCAACAATCTTCAGTTGAAAACAGGATTGCAACTTGCTGATTAGAGGAGTATCACCTAATGAAGTGAGATTGAGGATTCTATCCCACACTTTTTTTCTTTTTATTTACTCCTACTAAATGTTTAAGTTTTTAGAATGCCTCATGCCTTTTCCGCTCTTGTTGTATAATTGACATTAATAAAATCTTCCTAATCCCATTCATCCAGAAGGTACTTGGTATCCAAGGCACATGATAAAAGTTTGGTTTGGAAGTGCAAGCTTTGAGAAACTACTTAGAACGAGAGCACTCTCTCAGAACGTAGTCTGTTGATAGGAGTTCTGTTTTACGGGCTGCATATGCGATTAGTTGGGAGATTTGAGGAGGGGAGCTGAGAGAAATGAATTATATTTTGTCATGGGTTTGAGCACACAGAAGCTCTTTTACCGCTCCCCAAAGGAGTAAAAGAAAAATGCTCCACACACAGATCTGGAAAGTAAAATGGATATACAATTCACAGCTATATACAACAGTACAAAACCACACAAAATACACAAATTCATATTCAGCCTCAGCCCAATTCTCTCCAACCCAGGCTTTACCAAGACCTCCCTAGGCCAACATCGTTCAAAACCTCCCCTGCATCCAGGGCAAAACACCAGGCCTCAATGTCCCCCCAGCCCCTCCCGCCTGACCCCCCCAACCAGCCATGTACTGTGCAGCAAAAATTAGCCAGGCTGCTCAAGGCCTAATGCCTCAACTCCCCCATGAAAAAAACAACCAACAAACAGAATGATAAGAGCCTGTCATGCTGAGAAGAGAGCAGAGAGAGGAAAGGGCAGAGCAGAGAGAGGAAAGGGCAGAACAGACAGAGAAATGCCTGGTTATAAAGGGGCTGCAGGATTACCTGGGCTGGGCGATGGGGTCAGGGAGCAGTGTAATGCCCCGGAAATCCATGAGGAATTAGTTCGGGACCTGCTGAGCCACTTGGATATCCACAAGTCCATGGGACCAGATGGGATCCATCCTAAGGTGCTGAGAGAGCTGGCAGATGAGCTGCCAAACCGCTCTCCATCATTTTTCTCCAGTCCTGGCTCACAGGTGAGGTCCCAGAATACTGAAACTGGCCAACGTGGTCCCCATCCACAAGAAGGGTCGGATGGAGGAACCTGGAAACTCCAGGCCGGTCAGCCTGACCTCAGTGCCAGGGAAAGTGATGGAGCAGATTATCCTGGCGGCAATAACTGCGCACCTGAAGGATGGCCAAGGGCTCAGGTCCAGCCAACATGGATTTAGGAGGGGCAGGTCCTGCCTCTCCAACCTGATCTCCTTCTATGATCAGGTGACCCGTCTGGTGGATGTGGGGAGGCCTGTGGATGTGGTCTGCCTGGACTTCAGCAAGGCCTTTGACACCGTCCCCCACAGCAAACTGCTGGCTAAGCTGTCAGCCCGTGGATTGGACCATTACACTCTGTGCTGGGTTAGGAACTGGCTGGAGGGCCGGGCCCAGAGAGTGGTGGTGAACGGTGCCACATCCAGCTGGCGGCCAGTCACTAGTGGTGTGCCCCAGGGATCAGTGCTGGGCCCTGTCCTCTTCAACATCTTCATTGATGATCTGGATGAGGGGGTAGAGTCAGTCATCAGCAAGTTTGCAGATGACACAAAGTTAGGGACAGATGTTAGTCAGTTAGAGGGTAGAAAGGCTCTGCAGAGGGACCTCAACCAACTGGACAGATGGGCAGAGTCCAATGGGATGGCATTCAACAAGTCCAAGTGCCGAGTGCTGCACTTTGGCTACGGCAATCCCATGCAGAGCTACAGGCTGGGGTCAGAGTGGCTGGAGAGCTCCCAAACAGAGAGGGACCTGGGGGTGCTGATCGACAGCCCCCTAAAAATGAGCCAGCAGTGTGCCCAGGTGGTCAAGAAGGCCAATGGCATCCTGGCCTGCATTAGGAATAGTGTGGCCAGCAGAAGCAGGGAGGTCATTGTGCCCCTGTACTCTGCATTGGTTAGGCTGCACTTTGAGTGCTGTGTCCAGTTCTGGGCCCCTCAGTTTAAGAAGGACATTGAAACACTTGAATGTGTCCAGAGAAGGGCAACAAGGCTGGGGAGAGGCCTTGAACGCAGCCCTGTGAGGAGAGGCTGAGGGAGCTGGGATTGTTTAGCCTGGAGAAGAGGAGGCTCAGGGGTGACCTCATTGCCCTCTACAACTACCTGAAGGGTGGTTGTAGCCAGGAAGGGGTTGGTCTCTTCTCCCAGGCAACCAGCACCAGAACAAGAGGACACAGTCTCAGGCTGTGCTAGGGGAAGTTTAGGCTGGAGGTGAGGAGAAAGTTCTTCACGGAGTGAGTCATTCGTCATGGGATGTGCTGCCCAGGGAGGTGGTGGAGTCACCATCCCTGGAGGTGTTCAAGAGGAGATTGGATGTGGCACTTGGTGCCATGGTCTAGTCATGGGTCTGTGGTGACAGGTTGGACTTGATGATCTTTGAGGTCTCTTCCAACCTTAGTGATACTGTGACACTGTGATTACGGGAATGAATCCACAGATCTTGTGTAGAAAGTGGTAAGAATGTAAATAAATGACCATTGGATGGTTGGGGACAATAAAGATAAGGTCTAAGTATTCCCATTGGTCTGATAACTAACATAAAGTTAGCTGTGTAAAACTTCTGTTTCTTTCTCATTTTTTTCACCCTAGCTGATATTAGGTGGTGGCTTTTGCTTGGCTGTTGCTGACTTTGGCTGCATTCTTGTTGTGGCTAAGTACTAACAAGCTACTCTCTGCTTTTCTCTTCTCTTTTCTCTTTTCCCTTGTACAGGGGGAAGGCAGCGGAGAGGGGGAAGCTATTGATAGCCCCCTCGATCTTCCCAGGGGAGTTCTGAGGTTTCTTATGTTGCTTATACATTGTGAATAAAGATAAATATTGTATATTTTGTACATATTAACTGCATTTTATATTTCCAGCTTTTACTTTGCTTGTAAATACAGCTTCATTTGCTTCCAACTGAGCTGTCTGGCAATATTATTTTGGGAGCAATTTTCTCCAGATTAGTTGCGGGGTAATTTCAAACCACTACAAATAACAAAGATTACACTTTTCCCTGTGTCCACCTCCCTGTACCTCTCTGGTACTTGGAGGACATTCAACTCCATGGTTGAGACATCCACTCTTAAAACCACAACATATTTAGAGCTAATTCTTTATCAAAATATTCTGCAACAACATATTGGAACTTACATTTGGTAAAAATACCATAGTATCACTCAATTGACAGGGGGCATCTGGCTCTTCATTCATGGAGGAGAAGACATATGTGAGACATGAAGAGAAGGCAAATTCAGTAGGATGAATAAGGCCACAGCAGTTTATGCTGGAGTGAAATAACTGAATCAAAACTAGTATTTGCTCTCTTCACTGCAAATGGAGCAGTATTGGAATCCACGCCAAGATATGTGTTTTCCAGCACATTCACTTTAGCATCTTATTAGTTGCAGTCAAATATTTTCATAACTCATGCATGTGCTCTTAATGATCTTTTCTTCACACACAGCTGAAGTGAGAAATGAACCTACACATACAATGAAAGTGAATTTTTACTTATAGAAACTCCTATAAATAGTCATGCACGGTTCTTTGCCCTGTGGCCCCTGCTATGTTTTAGTCCCCACAGCCTAGCCTTACTCAAAAGCTAAAGCTATTGTTTGGAAAAGATAAATGAAACTGGCCCTGTGGAAGTGACTCAGAATTAGTTGGGTTGTTGGCATGGTAGATTGCTTGAAGCTTTTATTTTCTTTCTATTTTTTTGTGTGTGTGTGGTTTCTCATTATCTTCTTTAGTTTAGACTTGAGAAAGCTGGGAAGGCATCATATTAATGTCTATATATATCTGAGGGGTGGGTGGCAGACTCTTTTCAGTGCTGCCCTGTAATAGGAAAGGGAACACAGTTATAACCTGGAACACAGCAAGTTCCACCTCAGCATGAGGAGAAACTTCCTTACTGTGAGGATGACAGAGCACTGAAGCAGGATGCCCAGAGAGGTTGTGGAGCCTCCTTGACTTTCAAGAACTCTTGGATGATTTGCTATGTGGCCTGCCCTAGGTGATCCTGTTTTAGCAGAGGGGTTGGAATTAATGATTTCTGGAGGTCCCTTTCAACCCCTAACATTCTGTGATTCTGTGCTTCTCAGATTCCTTTCCCCTATCTCTCTCATCATGTTCACCATGTTATATATGTCTTCTTTTACCACCAAATCAAAATTGCTCTAAGTACTGCAGAGCACTTAATACATCATGTAACATCAAAATACATCATGTAAGAAGTGATGACTACATGTCTATGTGCAAGTGGACAATCTTACTGGAGGATTTTACCTTCAATGTGGAGTTTGACCTAGATATGAGGACAAGTGCAATTTGCCAAGGGCAAATCCTGCCTGACCAACCTGGTGGCCTTCTATGAGCAGGTGACAAAATTAATAGCTGAGGGGTGAGCAACTGATGTCATTTACCTGGACCTGAGCAAAGCCTTTGATACTGTCCCACACCACATCCTGGTCTCCAAACTGGTGACACATGGGTTTGATGGGTGGACCACTAGATGGATAAGGAACTGGCTTGATGGCCGCACCCAAAGAGTGGCTGTCAATGGCTCCATGTCCCAGTGGAGGCCAGGGACAAGCGGAGTCCCTCAGGGATCAGTCCTGGGACCTGTCTTATTCAACATCTTTGTGGGTGACATGGACAGTGGCATTGAGTGCACCCTCAGCAAGTTTGCTGATGACACCAAGCTGTGTGGTGCAGCAGACATGCTGGAGGGAAGGGAGGCCATCCAGAGGGACCTTGACAGGCTGGAGAGGTGGGTACAAGCCAACCTCATGAAGTTCAATAAGAGCAAGTGCAGGGTCCTGCATCTGGGTCGAGGCAATCCCAGGCACAAATACAGGCTGGGCAGTGACTGGCTGGAAAGTAGCCCAGAGGAGAGAGACTTGGGGGTGCTGGTGGACAAGAAGCTCAACATGAGCTCTCAATGTGCACTTGCAGCCCGCAAAGGCAATCAGATCCTGGGCTGTATCAGGAGAAGTGTGGCCAGCAGGTCGAGGGAGGTGATCCTCCCCCTCTACTCAGCCCTGGTGAGACCCCACCTGGAGTACTGCCTCCAGTTCTGGAGCCCCTATTACAAGAGGGATGTGGAGGTGCTGGAGCATGTCCAGAGAAGGGCCACAAGGATGATCAGAGGGCTGGAGCACCTCTCCTATGAGGACAGACTGAAGGAGTTGGGGCTGTTCAGTCTGGAGAAGAGAAGGCTCCGAGGTGACCTAATTGTGGCCTTCCAGTATCTGAAGGGGGCCTACAGGAAGGCTGGGGAAGGACTTCTCAGGATCTCAGGTAGTGATAGGACTAGGGGGAATGGAATGAAGCTGGGGGTGGGGAGATTCAGGCTAGATGTGAGGAGGAGGTTCTTCACCATGAGAGTGGTGAAGCCCTGGAATGGGTTGTCCAGGGAGGTGGTTGAGACCCCGTCCCTGGAGGTGTTTAAGAGCAGGCTGGATGAGGCTCTGGCCAGCCTGATGTAGTGTGGGGTGTCCCTGCCCATGGCAGGGGGGTTGGAACTAGATGATCCTTGTGTTCCCTTCCAACCCTGAATGAAACTATGAAACTATGAAACTATGATTGGCAGATAAATACCATAAAGCCATGTCACCACTGTGGTCACTTTTAAAATGTCTTAGTTTCAACTTTCTTGTGATAAAAGGTCTTTATATGTCTTTGCAGAAGACTTGGTCCAATAGAGACTTCTTTATGACAGCAGCTCCCTGTGTGGCACGCAGCACTAAAGAGGGATCAGCACAAACATCCATGTAAGTGAAGTAGGAGGTGCACAAATACTCACAGGAGGTGAAAATGCTGCGGATGGGCTTAGGAATTTGTGACAAAGATCATAGTCAGTGTGTTTTCTTTCCTTTTCAAGGGTTTGCTAACATCTGTGTAATAAACCCTATTTCTTTTCATATACAGTAGTTTGAATATCCTTTTCTTAACCATTAAAACACTAGGTTCTTATATGGGGTATAGTTGGAATTGAAGACACAGATATGAATGAAGAGCAGAGCAGCAATACACAACCTAATTGTGAATTAACAGGATGTAGTGGTGTCTGGCTGTAGCAGTGCCAAATTCAGCCCAGTGTAGTTGGCCCTGGTGATACATGCCTTTTAATTTTAACAGATAATGTTTAATCTGCCAAATTATTTTAACTGTGAAAACCTTAGGGAAAAGAAAAAAAAGGAAGTATCTTAACTGTTACTTACAGTTGGCCTTCCAGCACATTGCTGTTAAAAGTAGATAATTTTAGCTCTAAGATGGCAGCGTGGTGGTGAAGCAGGAAGAAAGATTTCTTTCTTAGGGTCAGTTATGCTTTAAAAAAATCTTCATGGTCAATGTAGCAAGTGGGTAAAACTGCAGTATCAGGCATGCATTTGTATTACAAAACACCTAGTAAATGAATGTGTTTGAAAGCAGTTCTTTTTATCTTTTGCTCAGGGAAATCTGAGTGTCAATGAGTGGATAAATATCCATTTTCTTTTAAGAGCAGCTTGTAATTTTCTCGTAGAATGAAGGATTTCCCCAAATCCAGGCAGTGCTGCATTTCAAGTCTGAATGAACAAACCTGGATTTTTCAAGTAACAAATCCCCTAAAAAGGAAAGCTCATTAGTGTAATGAATGCATGGAAAGGTTGTTAGAGACAACCTCCATTAATTGGAGTAGTGTGCTCACAGAAGAGGGATTGTTTACTTGACAGGATGATTTTTTTTCCTGAGGAGACGAAGACATTTCAAATAGCTTGCCAAAATCCTATCTGGCTGATGGCACTAGGTTACTGGAAGGAGAGCAAATGAAAGCTGTCTGGAGAACTGCAGAAAGATTTTGTGACACTAAATGAGCACTTAGTAAAAGAGCAGGTGAAATTCAGTGCTGATGGTTAGAAAGCAGCATGAATGGAGACTTTCTTCAAACTTTACATGCATAACAACAGGCTCTGACCTGACTACTGCTGCTTGGGAAAGAGCTTGGCCTGTAACAGGCAGTTTTATGAAAACAGCAGCATTCGGCAGCAGGCAAGAGGTAAAAAGAGGCTGCCTGGAATTGCTGGCAGAGGTGCAAAGAACAAAATAGTGTTCACTGTTGCTCTGTGGTGTAAATCCTCAGCCTGGCTATCTGTCAAATGCCAACCATTGCTGTGCTTTTCTTGGCACAGAAAGCCGCTCTTCTCCCTGGCTGTTTGATGGGGCTCGAAGGTGTCCAGCCTTTGGATTGCTGTGGGGCATGTGCCAGTGGCCAGGACTGATGTCAGCTGTGTGCATGGTCTCTGTTCAGCTGACAGCGTAGCGTATGGGTCCAGGTCCAAATGGCTTGTTGTGATTTCATTTCCCACATCTTCCTTACCAAGTATACTTTGTGCTCACAGTCCCAACTGCTTGTATTTAAACAAACATACTTGTGACATGACAGAGACAAATCAGCACAGATACCTCTACATGAGCTCAAGGATCTAGCAGTGGTGTAATTTCCAGAGCCAGGCATGGATTGCTGTTCTCTGCTGCAAGAGGCATTGACCACAAAGGGGCTGAAAAGAGTTTGAGGGCCACATCCTGCCCACCCCTTTTAGTGTGCAGGGTCACTGCCAGGTCTTATTCACCCATTGGGGAGGCATTTTGCAGAGTTTGGGATGTTAAGATGCAGAGATAAGGGGGAAGGAGGGCATTACTGCTCCATTGAGAGCAGTGCCAGAGAGATGTCTAATCTTACAATTCACTTATGTCCTTGGAAAAAAATGTGACTGCCTCTGTCTCCCTCTGTTTCATTTAGTGGCCTTTGGGGACAATTGCTCAGTCATAGAAAGATGACTTTCAGAGACTGGAGCCCTGGTACCACAGGATTTCTTGCTTTTGCAAGCACTAAAGTCTGGCATATGCAGTGAAACGGAGAAGATACTAATTAATATGTTTTAGCTATCAATTTTTCTTTTTCCTCTTCTACTGAATCATTTTACTACCATCTTTATGATTTGATTGGTAGATTACATAGTTTCTTTCTCCAATCCCAACTTTTTTTGCTTGTTTGTGAGACAGAATTTATGCTGCCATTAGGGATGTCTGCTGTTTGTCATCATCACAAGTGTAAGTGAGGCATTATTACCTTTATAAAATTTACTTTAATATTCACTGTTGCAGTTAATTCTTAGGCATTCTGTATTGGTGCTACTGCCTATTGTGAAGCTGATAAAATGCTAACGGAAAGTGAGCCGATCCTAAAGTGCTGTGATCAATATGCTATACTTGTTACGTGTTAACCTTTACCATATGGATTTAATATCACAGCTGATTTACCCCTAATAAAACAAGAGTCTGCCTCTAGAGTAATTCTCTCAGTTTTTTCTTTTAGGACTGAGCATTTCCAACTTCAAGTGTTACTCTACATCACACATTGCTCAAGGAGCCGTCCTATGGTCTCTCCCAGTTGCCCTTACTCAATTAGAATCATAGAATCATTCAGGTTGGAAAAGACCTCTGGGATCATCAAGTCTAACTGATAACCCTGTGCTACAAAGTTCACCCCTAAACTGTATCCCCAAGCACCATGTCTAAATGACCTTTAAACACATCTGGGGATGGTGACTTGACCAACCAATCTGTCTCCAGCCTAAAAATTCCTGCCTTCACTTATTTGCCAGCCATGGTCAAAGTGGAGTCCCTTGTTCAAAACTCTGCTTGTAGTCCCAATGATTTAAACCTGGGGAAACAATGTCTACCTAAACAGAAGTGCTCTGGACTTACTGGAGTAACCGGTGTGAGCATTTGCCACACCATCTCTAGGCTTCTCTGCAACATTTTAAACAAACTCATACATATTTCTGGCTGTGATCCTCAGATCCAGCTTGTAACTTTGACAACTGGAAGTAGGCATCCTGCTCTCTGATTTCTAAACCTGTTCAACCCTACTGATTTCAGTAGGACCGTGCATGAAGTTATTCCCAGGCAGATGTGGCCAGCTGGTGTTACTGCTAGCCTGCATGCCTCAATACTGCAGAAATGTTTTCCTGGAACTCAGTGTGTAAAGAGCCCATCCCATGGCTGCTTCCTTAGTGACAATGGTGCAGCTAAACGATGGAATATATTTGCAATCAGTACATCCCATTTCAGACCCTGGGTCTTTTTAAACAAATAATTCTGTGTTTTTCCTTTTCAGTGTTTTGATTTGTCTCTTTAGGTTATAATACCTCAAAGGCTGTCTGCATTAAAAAGATATATATTGATTTTCTTTGATTAATAAACATTTAAACCCAAACTACTTCTGCTCTGGTAGCAGTTGCAGGGTACTTGAAATTGGTGACAACAGATGTATGACAAGATATATTCCTCCCTGATATGCCAGGGCCCTATTGCCCAGGTGGAGGATACTCCTGGACCCTAGTAAAGCACATACTGCAAGTCCAGCACTGTATTTTCTCCACCATCTACAAATCCATGACTGCCTTCCTTCCTTCCTTCCTTCCTTCCTTCCTTCCTTCCTTCCTTCCTTCCTTCCTTCCTTCCTTCCTTCCTTCCTTCCTTCCTTCCTTCCTTCCTTCCTTCCTTCCTTCCTTCCTTCCTTCCTTCCTTCCTTCCTTCCTTCCTTCCTTCCTTCCTTCCTTCCTTCCTTCCTTCCTTCTTTCCTTCCTTCCTTCCTTCCTTCCTTCCTTCCTTCCTTCCTTCCTTCCTTCCTTCCTTCCTTCCTTCCTTCCTTCCTTCCTTCCTTCCTTCCTTCCTTCCTTCCTTCCTTCCTTCCTTCCTTCCTTCCTTCCTTCCTTCCTTCCTTCCTTCCTGCCTCCCTGCCTGCCTTCCTTTCTGCCTTCCTTCCTTTCTGCCTTCCTGCCTTCCCTCTCTTCCTTCCTTCCCCTTCTTCACTTGTTTTCAGAGTGATACTGTCTATGATTTTCTCCTCTGTAGTCCTTACACCTCTCTACAGAGGCAAGCAAGAAGAATTAGTTTGATTGCTAGCATACACGTCTATTCTTTTCCAGCTTTCGCTGGGCTCTGTATAACACCTGACCACTCACTCTGCTAGGAGTCAAAAAAATGTGAAGACTTAGAAAGTACTAAGGCCCAATTATTTCAGTTGTGCTCCTGAATAATAGACTGGCAAGCAAGATGCCTGGAGTACATCAAAGGCCTAGTGAAGGTCTGTAGAAAAGCCTGTGTTATTTTAGGAAGAAATATGTGCAGCCTAAGTAGCATATAACTACTGCATTTAAAGATCTATGGCATGAAGAGAACACAGGGTGCTTCTAGCAACAGGAGCTTGAGAGCATCCTTGGCAGAGGAATAAAGTCGCTAACTACAAAGTGTATGATATTTCCATGATGGAAGATGATAATCAGTCGGAGAAGCATTATAAAACAGATAAGGGACAGGATAAATGTAGATGGAGAGAAGCTGTAGGATTGAGGTTATGGACAGTGTGGTATCTCTGTGAGCTGTGCAAAATCCCATAAGCTGTGCTGCTCTGGTGGTCTGCCATCAAACGGGAAATCTGAGGAAAAGTCTTGTGCTGAGTCCTGATGTTGATGACAAAATAGCTACATAATTTTCCTCTGTGACTTCATACTATTTTACAAAGATTCTATTCCATTTAAGTGAGTTTTATTTTCTGTTGGCCATTAACTTCCTGTGCTTTTTAATGGAATTGTTTCACTTACATAGTAACTAAAGATTACTTTAAAAAAATAAATAACTAAAGTCCTGTTTCTATTCCAGGCAAGTTTGCAAGTGTTGGCGGGAAGTTCAATGCAGAAGCTGAATCAAATCTAAAATCCTTGTTTAGCAGCTTTGGTTCCATTGCAAAAGAAACTACAACCATATACAGCTCTCTGCACTTGTCAAAACCTCTATTGTAGTCATAATATTGTTTATATTGCCACATTATTCAAGTCTTCTGCCCAGGAAGTCTGTTTCTCATCATGGCATGGACTGAGTAGGTAAGATCAACCCATCTTTTTGAAGGAGGTGTCTTAGTGAAAGAATTAATCACTGGAAGAAGAGAATTATTTCCTAAGTTATGATGCTTCTGTTACACAACCATCATCTTTCAAATTCAAGAGTTATGTCCAGAAGAGTCTTATTTCATGAGTCTGCTTTCACTGGCCTTTTAATGTGTACCACATTTGCTGGAGGAAAACAGATTAATTCTTTTTGTTTGCTTGCTATTTTTTATAGACGACGGAGAGGGGAATCAATACAGCTGACCAATATGATTGAGTATTGTTCCTTTATTGTTCCAGTATTGTAGGCCTATAGTGTGAGTATAGCACAGTAAAGTAAAGCAAAGAAGAAGGGAAAGGAAAGGCAGAAGTGCGTAGCAAGGGAACTTCTACAACTTATCTAACCTCAGAGAGCCTCGTTGGCATAGCTTCATTGGTTCCCTATGAGTGACCACACATTGCCCTATTATAGATTATTGGTCCAAGTACTAATGACACACGAGGTTGCTGATGCAGGTGCATGTCCTGTTGTCCCAAGATAACTCTCTGTGTTTATAGCTACCAGTGTCCTGCTTTAGTTCCATGCTGCAGGCACAGCACTGTTTTGCTACACTGCTAGCTGGCTCTGCACTTATGCTGGGCATGGCCTACCACCATGTCAGGCTCTAGGCCTGCACTGCCAGATTGCTCACACTGCTCATCGCTGGCATTGCCACATTGTTTTTGTTGTCTTTGTTGAATGCCTGTGTATTCCATCGTTTCTTCCTGGCAGTTTTTAAAACAACACTTTAAGTATTCTCTGCTTGCACTTCAAAGAATCATAGAATGTTTTGAGTTGGAAGAGACCATAAAGATCATCTAGTTCCAACCCCTCCACTACAGCCAAGGATACCTTCCACTAGACCAGGTTGCTCAAGGTTGAGCAAGGATACCTAAGGTTGGGAGAGACCTCAAAGATCATCGAGTCCTACCTGTCACCACAGACCTCATGACTAGAGTAGGGAGGACACTACTGCCCACTGCAGGCTTGAACTCACGACCTTCCCATTAAGGGTCTGATATGCTACCAACTGAGCCAGAGCAGATCACACCTGGTCTTGAACTGGGGTGGGGAAGGGAGTTCACAACCTCCCTGGGCAACCTGTTCCAGTGTCTCACCACCCTTACTGTAAAGAAGTTCCTCCTGATACCCAGTCTAAATCTTCTCTCCTTAAGCCTAAATCCATTCCCCCTCATCATATCACGACAAGGCCTTGCAAAACATCCCTTCCCAGCTTTCCTGTAGGCCCCCTTCAGGTACTGGAGGTACTTAAGATGTCACTTCTATGTCTGTTTATTGAGCATGCTGAAAAGAGAGAGAAAATCTGTTTGTGTTTGACTGTCACTTGTGAATTTGTAGCCTAGAAAGTTACAAATACTTTCCATATATACAAATAAAACATATCCTTCAGCGAAAAAAGCAAACCAAATCAAAACAACACAACCAAAACATGTTTAGAGTATCTGAACAAGCTGTGGCAAAAGTAAAACCATGTAACAATACAGATAATATTGACTGCAGATTCACCCAACAAGAACTAGTATTTCTGCAAGTAGACATAAATCTTTGTTAAGCTGGTTTTAGTACTCACTGTTTCCAAGGCTTGCTTTCTTAACATGTAGAGAAATGTGAAGGAAAAAACAAAGATCCAGCTGAAATGCCAATACAAGCAATTTGCTGTTATCATCTGGATTTAGGAGATAAATTCCTAATGATTTTTTAAATCCAATGAACCATTTCAGCCCTTCTGTGGCTCAGATACTTCGGTTTGCCTTTCCTTATATTCGTTGCTTGTCAGACAGAGATAAAGCACCTTGGTAACATTTAATAATGAAGTCTTATATCTAAAACTATACTAGGATGAGTGTTGTATTTAGATGTATGGAAATTGCCCAAGACAGGAGACAAATTTCTAGGTGTCAGAGAGAAAAATTCTAGCTCTCAAAACCGTATTAGCACAAGGATAGCATGGTGCAGCTGATGGAAATGGGCCAAAGAAATTCCACTCTCAATGCTACAAGACTTGAATTTAGCTGCTGTAGCTAAACAAAGTAAAACCAAACCAAACCACTTTAAGTTTTCACAAGCAAAATTAACCTTCAAAATTTGTTCTGATGCTAAGAGTCCTAAGACTGTAACAGCCTTCCTATGCTGTATGCTCTTTACTGGTGTGGTTGTATTAGCAAAGCCTTCATGCTTAAGTTCTGATCACTTTTTAAAGACAACCCTTTGATGTGTCCTCAGAAAATAACCATGGCAGAGATGTAGTGTATGTGGGTGCTATAATAGAAAACCGAAGGCAGGGCAGCAAGGTTGAGATTGTAAAAGCAAGTTGCTCAGGTTATGTCTGTATAGCTCAGGAACAGAAAACTAAGTGGGCACTGCAGCTGAGTTATGTGGAATAGCCTGAATTTGTAATGCTTGGAGATAGTCCCTTAATAGTAGATGTGTTTTTGAAAGATCTGATTAACAGTCCAAAAGAGAGCTTGCAAGGCAATGACCTAAGAGCTAGCTAGCATGAATGATCAAAAGGGTAGTGATTGCCCTGGACTTGTGATTATCTTTTACTTAGCAGTGGAGATCTGCCTTTAATGACATGTAAAAGACACAGGTAACTTTGAACATATAAGCAATGTGAATTCAGCTCAGCACAGCAGCTAAAGTGTATTTCTCTACTTAGTTATGTATATTTTTTTCTTTCTCTAGGTAACAGAGATTAATTTTTATCTAATTACTTAATTTCACCCAATTAATTAGAAGCCAAATCATATTTCTGATTTTCAACCTAAGGCTTATTTCAATTTTCACAGGATCACAGAAACATTCAGGTTGGAAAAGAGCCTCAGGATCACCAAGTCCAACCAGTAACCCTACAAAAGAGCCTCAGGATCACCAAGTCCAACCAGTAACCCTACTCTACAAGGTTCACCCCTAAACTATATCCCCAAGCACCGCATCCAAACAACCTTTAAACACATCCAGGGTTGGTGACTCAACCTCCTTCCTGGGCAGCACACTCCAATGCCTGAACACTCTTGCTGTGAAAAACTTCTTCCTAATGTCCAGTCTAAACCTACCCAGTTGCAGCTTGAGGCCATTCCCTCTTGTTCTATCACTAATTATCTGTGAGAAGAGACCAGCAGCAGCCTCTCCACGATGTCCTTTCAGGTAGTTGTGGAGAGCAATGAGGTCACCCTCAGCCTCCTCTTTTCCAAATTAAACAGCCCCAACTCCTTCAGTCACTCCTCATAAGATTTATTCTTCAAGCCCTTCACCAGCTTCATTGCCCTCCTCTGCACTGGCTCCAGCACCTCCACATCTCTCTTGTCTTGAGGTGCCCAAAACTGGATGCAATACTCAAGGTGTGGCCTCACCAGAGCTGAATACAAGGGCACAATCACCTCCCTACTCCTGCTGGATGCGGCATTTCTAATACAGGCCAGGATGCCATTGGCTTTCTTGGCAACCTGGGCACATTGCTTGCTCCTATTCATTTGCCAGTTGATTAGAACCCTCAGGTCCCTTTCTGCCAAACAGCTCTCCAGCCACACTTCCCCAAGCCTGTAGGGTTGCTTGGGGTTGTTGTGACCCAAGTGCAGGACCTGGCATTTGGCCTTGTTGAAGCTCATCCCTTTAACACTGGCCCGTTGATCCAATCAATCCAAGTCCCTCTGTAGAGCCTCCCTACCCTCATTTTGTTTATGTTGTACAAAAGAATAGAACTTTTCTACTTAAGTTATCCTTATTTCTTTTTCTGTCAATATTTTCTGAAAAGTTTAGATATCATTATGAAGACTAAGGTCAATTTCATACCCTCAGGCTTCAATTTGTTCTTATTTTTCATAAAGCCACATTGTGATAGGGAGTCACAAGTTTATCTAATATGACATCGCCACCTTGTTTTGTCAGCACTGACTTTGGAGTTTACTGTAGTTGTCACCAACTTTCTCCCTCTTAATCTTGTAACTGACTTTGCAATTAGGTACTTTTAGGAATTCATCAAAGGCAAAATGGAAGTTTTCACAACTTACTGTTGTATTATACTCAAGAGATGATAACCACATGGATTTTTCTGAACAATTGGATACAATTAACTATGGTGAAGAGTTTGCTTAGAAGATATTTCATGTTCTGCTTAGAAATGTGGACTGTTGAAGTCTTTTGCTCATCAGTATTCAGAATTGGCTAATTACACAGGAAAGCCAGAACAAACTGCTTAGATTTAGTCACTGAGGTGGCCTTCTGCAGTGAATTTCTTCCTGCAGATGATGGGATTGTTTTTGCAAGTTACCTTTCAAAACCTTGTCAAGAACTACTTCATAGCTGCCTCTGCAGTTTGTAGGCTGAAAAGCACATCTCTGTGACCAGTAAGGAGAGTTGATCACTACAACAGTCTTTGAATGGCAGATTATATATCTTGAGTGCTGAGATTTCTGAAGCAGATGTCTCAATTAGGTATCTCAAGGTATTCGGAATTGGCATGAGATAAAATGCAAAGTAGAAAGTTGAAGGAAACGTTCATAATCTTTTGAGCCAGCACTGAGAGGAATAGTATCTCCTAAATATTCCACTTGAAATGGGAGAAAAACATTCTGAAAAAAAGTCATCATAAAGAAAATCTCAGCAAAGAACAGGCCCTTCCAATTTTTGCCAGGATCGTGATCTGATACTCTGGTCTTGCAGTTAAATGCTACTCCATACATTCTGCACTAAACCCCAGGACTATGTTCTTGCTTGCTCTTCATTGTGATATCAAGGTGGTGAAATTGTGGTTCTATACCAGCAGAAGGCTAAATTCATGAATATGTCCAAATGTATTCGGAAATAAGTTGCTCAGTGAAGGTCGTCTATTTATTTCCAGCTATATTTGGTTTACTCGCTGAGCGTAATTTCACCTCCCAAGTAATAGTATTTGCACAGTGTCATTCCAGGGAAGACTGTGATCCATAAAGAACTTCCCAAACAAGATGATGAATGTAAAGCAGATTTAATTGTGATAACTTATTGTTCTTCAAATCAACAAGGCTGCTTAATGAAGGTGAAAGAAGTACTAAAAATCCAAGAAGCAGGCAGTGCAAACTCTGCAAGACCCTTAGTTTTACCCCTGTGTCCATACATGCTCACCATCCATCAGCTGAAGTTCCTAACTAGCTGTCACATGAGATGTCACTCTGGAGTATGAGCATTTGCTTTTTTGTGTGATGAAATTTGCACTGAAACATACTGTTTATTGAGTATTAAATTGTGGTCTAAGCTCCAACCCAGAGAAGCACTTAAATATGCTTTAACAATTATGTTAAGCATAATTTAAATGCCAGCTGGGACCCAGCAATGGATCTTTGAATCTCCAATGCCCGTGGCTCATTATAAAGAAACCAATGTTTCTTTTGTTTTAGGCACTAAACAGCTGATTGGTGCAAAGTGCAAACTGGCAGTGTCTGAACCACCATCAGAAAGATGGACTGATGCTTCCATAAATAGAGAGTGGAAAATGGATGATGATTTCTTTTTCTCCAGTGGAAAGTGTATAATTTAATCAAGGTGGAAACCTTGCACGGGAATGTGCTGTTTTCAACATTATTTTGTCTTTCCTTTTAAGAAAATAATATCAGCAGTTCAAGTATTCTCACTGCTGAGTCTTGGAGTCCCAATGCACAAAAGGACATTTTTTTTTTTGTATGAACACACATATAAGATCAAGCCATAGCTGGCATTTCAAGGAGAATGAATGAATTAGTGGAGGCTACCAAATATAATTTATAACAAAGTCCCTTCCTGAGAAAGCAGCAGAATTTAAATGACTGCTTGAGTGGATTCATTGCCAACATCTGCCAAGAATATTCATGAAAGGAGATAGACTAGAGGTGGATTTCAGGATGAACTTTGAAGGCTGAGGACTTCACTTTTCATTAGATTGATAGAAGGGCAGAGATAGGGGACTTTTATGTAAATTTGATTAACATAAGTTCTCAGATATATCATGTATCTCCAGCCATCAAAGTATGACAGAATTAGAAATAGGACAGGTGAGACACTTGTTCCCTTTCCCTAAACTTCTCATAGAATTGAGTCATAGAATCGTAGAATTGTTAGGGTTGGAAGGAACCTCAAGCATCATTCAATTCCAACCCTGCTGCCATGGGCAGGGACACCTCACACTACAGCAGGTTGCTCACAGACACATCCAGCCTGGCCTTAAAAACCTCCACGGACGGGGCTTCTACAACCTCCCTGGGAAACCTGTTCCAGTGTCTCACCACCCTCATGGGGAAGAACTTCTTCCTAACATCCAATCTGAATCTACCCATTTCTAGTTTTTTTCCAATCCCCCTAGTCCTATCACTCCCTGACACCCTAAAAAAATCCCTCCCTAGCTTTCTTTTAAGCCTCTTTAAGATACTGGAAGGCCACAATTAGGTCTCCTTTGAGTCTTCTCTTCTCCAGACTTAACAGCCCCAAGTCTCTCAGTCTGTCCTCATAGGAGAGGAGAGCCAGCCCTCTGATCATCCATGTGGTTAATACTGACTGGGGAGATCACTTCAGTAGCAAATCCTCCTCAGGGCTCTTGTCAAAAAATACTTTATGTCTTCATAAAGTGGCCAGTGAGAAAACTCCTGTTCAATTTGGCCTATTTTGGTCTCCGAATGGGAAAAACTTACAGTACGAAAGGTTGCAAATTGCTAATTTAATGTTCTGAACAAGCAGCTCCTCCTAAAACTCACAACTTTCAAATATTTCCCTCCAATTGGAAAGTAACCACAGATCAGTGTAGAGAAAAATGTGCTAAAGAATTCCAATGAAATTTACCGTGAAGCAAAAATGTTTCTGTAACTTTAAATAGCAGCTCACTACCACTACTGTCTTACTATTTATTTACAGATCAGATGACTGTTTATTTTTTGCCTTAGGATACTGTGGTTCTCCTCAGTTGCA
>NW_027145373.1:0-22453 GCF_026170545.1 Melanerpes formicivorus | reverse complement strand
AACTAGCTATCTTTCTTCTTAAAGTTTCAAGCAGTTGCAAACTTTCCAGCTCTCCAGGGCCAAAATGAGCAAGAGGAGGTCCAAGTGCTCTGCAAATGGGAACACTGTGTCAGGATTGCAAGCCAGAGGTAACAAAGTGACATACTTATTCAGCTCCACAAGGTGATAAAGAAATACTGCTCATCCAGGGCCCTCAAAGCAATGCAGCCACTTTAACTGCTAGATGGTAGCTGAGGTACAGAGATGCAGCCAGGGATCTTTCTCTGGTAAGGCTTAAAGACATCTCAGCAGTGTATATATATACATGCCACACAGTGTCTGAAAGGAAATCAGTACAGCAAGAACTATATAGGACAGAAGGAAAGCAATGCTACCTACATTGAGGAGGCACAGGGGTGGGAAAGGAAGGTGCCTTTACATCTCTTTTCATAGGTCTCCCCCCACATATTTGTTCACACTGGTGCTCCAGACTGATGATATGCCTGAGGAAGCGCTCAGGAGTCAAAGAAAGGTGTCCAGGCTACAGAGCAGCATGCTGATCTTAACTGGCAAAAGAACAGAGCTCAGGAGAGGAGTGCTATGAATTCCAAACATTCTCTGAAATGAGAAATACAGGACTTTGGGTTGTTGATGGCTTGTTGTTTTGATGTGGGTTTGTTTTTTGGTTTTTTTTTTGGGGGGGGGTGTTTGTTTGTTTGTGTTTTCCAGTCAGTTTGATCATGCCGAGTGTAAAATATACATTGCAAATATTCTATTTACTTTCTTAAGCCTCTAAGCACAGATGTAATCAAGTCCATTTGTGAATATAATAGTTTCCCTGACGCTTTTGACAGATCAAGGTGGTAAGCTGAAAAAGTGGGTTAAAAAAAAAAAAAAAAAAAAAAAAAGAAAAAAGGATGTTTTAGCAGAAATATATCCTCCCCTTTAGCAGAGTTTGGCATTAGCATGTTTAGTCGAGCATATATCAGCATGATAACTGCAGAGTTATGTTTCCTTCTTCCCTCCTCTAGTGTAGTTACACCCAGTCCTGGAAAGAAAGAAGCTCTTGGCCCTTACACTAACCTACCAGCCTCCACACTGCTCTGTATGGAGGCATGCAGTGACTCAGCCATAGTAAAAGAAAACCAGTGAAAGACATCTGGTATGTCACAGTTGCAGTTTTCTTCATGTTTAACAATTGTGGGTGAATCCAGGGAACAGCCCGTGACATTAAATGAACTCTGTATTCCACAGCGATACAGTTCCTGGTTGTCCATCCACAGAGAGCTCTGCAGCCAGTAGCCAGCACTGGAGCACACTGCCAAGTGCATCTATTTGCATCTTTTTCAAGTAGAGTTCCCTTGCAAAAAGTGAATTTTGAGATAATCTGCCTTTCTACCCATAAACCAAGTAAATGCAACAGCAAAATATATGTTGACATTTAGCCGTGGGCACAGAGGTGGCAATTTTAAAGATCATTCCTTCTGTGAAATTTAAGCTGACCCAGCCCAGGATTATCTGAATACTCCCTGCAAGAGGAAGAGCACAAAGTTACCTCTAAGGTACAATAACACAGTTCTGCTTCTGGATGTCAGTTTCCTTGGCACAAATGGCACATAAACCTTCCCTAAAAATTGCTAGTCACCACTGAAAAAGCAAATATGTGATCAGCATCCTTAAGTTTCCGTGAAACAGCTCATGAAGCTGTGACTTTCACCTAGAACATTCTCCACCCCACTCTCCTGTCCTTACTACAGCTGCTGGCGACTGCACTTGTGCTAGCTCAGCTGAGGGGAACGCAGCATTGCCGCCTACTCTTTTTTTGTCAGTCACATCCCTTTTGTAAAGGCAGGGGAAGTCTGCTTCCTCCTTAACAAGACCAAAAAGCAGCAGTCAGCCACAGACAGAACTTTGTGCTCTTACCACAAAAGTTTTTGATGTTTAAGTTTTGGGGTTTTCTGTTTGTTGGGGTTTTTTGTTTTGTTTTATTAATAAAAACTTACCTTAATATACTTTGACACCAGCCACTACAACTCAAAAGGTTAACCTGAAACCACTAAAATACATGAGCATTTAACATACGCCTCCTTCTGGGCTTTTGCCCAATACTACTGTATCTGAAAGCATCGGTCACAGATTTTATTCTGAACAGGCAAGTACTATTAAGATCTGAATGCTTTCAACACTGTACCTAGGATTCCCTGGGTGGGAGACATTGGTGCACAAGGCACAAAAGGAGACTACTCCAATCAGACCAGCAGTCTCATCAACCAGTGGCTAAGACCCCAGTATAAAGACTTCTCAGATGCAAGCTGCAATGAGACTAAAACACTGTCACAGGTATTTACATATGTTCACATACTTCTAGGAATCAAGAGCTGGAATTTATTTGAATATCTGGATACAGGCAACTTGCCATGGCCACAGGATGATCTTTGTCATTTTCCACTAGCAGAATGTAAGTTGTTAAAGCAGGACATTCATATGACTATTTATATGATTAAGAATATATTAAATCTATTATTAAAAAGTGAAAGATGGGATAGCTACACAAAAATTGTTCCGAAGCTTAAACAAAGCGATCTAAATATCGTGATAACTTCATAAAGGTTGCACAGTACTATATATATGCAGGGACACACTCTGCTTCAACACTCAAAGGAAATTCTGGATATACTGAAGGGAATAAGCTGGATCACATGTAGATTTTTACTTCCAGAGCTTCCTATATCAGCAATGGGTTTCCAAAGAGAATTTCATCACAAAACCAGAAGGCTCTTCAAGAGCGCCGAGTTGGGGCTTAGACATACACAATGAACTGAAAAACTTGTTTGTGCTATGAACATTAGTGAGGCTTAGTGGAACAAAACAGAGGATTTTAAATGGTTGTCTTTTAAATGGCTGTCTTATTTTTTAGGAAGGAACTTTGAGAATTGACTGGTTTCTGTCCTCCAGCAAGTGTGACATAGGATGCATCAGAGAAAGGTCCTTCTTCTGAATCAGTGAGTTTACACTTCACTTCTGTGCTTTGAACCTGTCAGATATTTGACCTTTCTCCTGTTTGACTCTCTCAAGTGCTTATGGCTACAGACAGGTACATGGAAAAGAAAACTGAATATTTCATGCCTTGAAGCCAAGCTTTGTTTTCAAAAGGATACTTATGGTCAAAGCTATACCATAGCCTGAAGAGCCAAGCACTTTCCTGCTTTGTCCTGTTCCTTCTTTCAGAATCTAGGCCATCCTAAAAATAAGAAAAAAAACCATAATCAATTATATCAGACAGAAAAAAAAACCCAAATCACACATTCCAATCATTGAAGTTATAACACCCTGTCCAAAATAAGCCAAATTACTTGAATAGTGTACTTGAACTGCAGATGAAAGCTGTTTAAAGACATGCTTATAATTAGATGGTTACTTTCCCTAGAAATTACTGCAGAGAAGTAGGCCCTCTTCATTGCCCTCAAGTTACCTTAACAAGACGTCTAATACAAATTTCCCCTGAGTCTAAAAGCTTATCACACAGTTAATGCAATAATGGGTACAGAAATAAGTCCCAAACTGACAAATAAGCCTCAAAGATGTCTCATCCCCATCCCCCTTCCCAAAAAAAATGAAGTGGAATAATCTAGACTGATCACTATTCATTGTTCAGTTGGCTGCCTTAATTCTAGCTCTGTTTCATGTTCTTTCCTTAAGCCTTTACATTTTGCTTCCCTGGAAGAACAAAGGAAGTTAGTGTACCTGACAGACCCTCAGGAACCTGATGAAATGTATCACACTTAAAAGAAATGTGCGTTAACAGGGAATCCATATGAAAATCACATTTGAGGAATGTCATGCAGATTTTGTAAGCTCAGATCAAGCTCAGAAGTCCTAACAGTGTTAAATATAATCCCTTCACTAGCAGTGCTGCAAGTCATTGCACCAGCTGGTCTGCAGCTGCATTTGTTTTTACTTTTGTTACTGTTTTGATTTTTTATTTGTTTTGGCCAGAGGCCAAAGTTAAGACCAGTTCAACAGATGAAGTAAAAATAATCTTCCAAATTACTGGAAAATATCAAACCAGGATTGTCCCATGTACTTCTGATCTGCAAAAAAATTCATGATCTACCAAGAGTTAGAAAATTAATATATTTTCACACCCTCCCCATCCCAAATGATGTATTTTCTTTAGTTGTGACATGCTGCTAATTTTGGCTTTGTGAAAGAAAGAGGAATCCAAAGGGAACAAATTAACAAACTCTATTAGGAATGCCATGCACAGCTAAAGAGGATAACAAATGGGTAAGTGCTTTATGTTTACAAGGGAAAAAAGCAACCCCGACACTGAATAAGAACAGAATACCAATGCTCTACTTCCTGTTAAAGCAATTCCCCCAAATAGTGACAAGTTCAGTCTGAAATGGCCAAAGCCATCTTACCACGATACCACTTCCTAGCCTTAATTTTATGCAATAACTGTATAGTAATATGTGCTCTGAGTCTTGGTTTTCTGATTTCTTCCAGGCACATACAAAGCCCTTTGGTACCCAAACCCACTGTTTAAGAATCTATTTTGTGGCTTCTACAAAAAAAAAAAGGCACGGAGATGCCTAATGCCATTTCAGCAATTAAAGAGATGCTTCCTGAGCAAGTAACTTTTATCTGTACAACTTGTGACCAAAAAAAAAAAAAGGGGGAGTAGGGGGAAAGCAGTAGAAACTGTCAATAAGAAAGCTGCTCTCAAATACAGCAAGTATCCTGTACATGTATCTGTGACCAGCTTGAATATCAGCATCCTACAATTTCAGGTTTACAAAGCCCAGTTCACAGACTTGCACCCTAAGCAGACTCTGAATCCCAAGTCATTTGCCTTTCCTGTCATTCACCTTCCTCTAGCAGGTTGCTCCACAAGCAATCAGTTATGCTGCTCAACAATTATTGTCAAGCAGTACTCTGGGAGAGTGGAAAATAAGGTCTGGACAAAGGAAGCGCCTGGGAAATACTGGGCTGTTTTTTCCCCACTTCTGTGAATTCACTCAGTTTTAAAATGGAGTAAGCTTTGAACAACCTTCTTTCAATAGTCTTATTTGCCAATAACATATTGCAGGGGAAAAGTCAATTGTTATGTTGTTACTCATGCACAGAAAAGTGCACTAAAGATTTGCTGAATATAGATAACAATTTTCTAATGCTCCTTTTGTATCATACAGCAAAATGATACAGATGGCTCATGGTACAGTATACATGAGCTGAGATGTAACAGTTTTGATTCTAGATTTATGCTGTAGCATGTTAAAAGCAAGCATAGGGAGGGGGGGAGAGGAAAGCAAATTCTTAGAGTGTATTAGTAGATTTGGTAACAGTTTTGATGCCTTATATGTACTTATACACAATCATTTTAACACTGCTGCATTACACTCAATGCCACAGAACATTTTCTAGGGGGCATTACTTGAATACTATACAGTAAAAAGCATTACTGACTTGCCAGCTAAGAGAGAAATGTTTTATCTATGCACATAGCTCCTACAGTTCTTTATTGTCTTAGTTATGAAATAAGACCAGTGTAATAGACAAATAATATAATTACTTACTCCTTGTAAGACTTGAAAGCTGTCATTAGTAGGTGGAGGATCCTGATCTGGGTCAACCCCAACCCTAAAGAAACATTAGGAAAACAAAGCAAGTGGTATTACTGAGGGTTACAAATGCTTTAAGTTTGGCAGAATGCATTTTTAAAGCACTTTAAGCACCCAGCAAAGCCGCATTCAAGGAAGTTATAAGAATAGTTTGAGGAAGAGCTGTCTGTTATTGTCCTGCAGTTATACAGCCATAAACAGAATACTTTTACACTCAAGTAGCAGCTGCCTCTAGACAACAGCTTTAACTCCATCTCTGCATCAATGTCAACTGCTTACCTTTGTTGTCAGTTCTTTAGGACACTAGCAAACACTATTTTTGGCTCAAAAGATGAACTGTGGGTGACATGCTCTTCAGTGGAGAATATCCCTCATGTCCAGCAGCAAGAAACCAGAGACTGAAGATAAGCCAAACCTCAGTATTTGACATGGCAAGTAACTTTTGCAACCAGGGAGGCCCAAGAATGGCTCAAATACATGATTTTTTGTTTTAAATAAAGTCACACACTCCAAGTTCTAATGCATTGTATGAAAAAAAAAGTTATTTTCTTTTTTTTTTTTTTTTTAAACAAAGACTCAATCTTAATTGCTGCAAGTTTTATTCACCAAACACAACATGCCCACAGTGAATTTAGAACAGGCCTGTCTGTTCCAGCCACCCACCTGAGTGAGGGAGGGTCTGTATAATGAGATGGTGGATGATAACAGAATGTTAATAGGAGACTGTAGGCTCACTTTTGCATAGCTATTGAGTATCGTATTACCGTACCATCCTTTCACATGGTGCTCCTATCCAAGATGAGTACATAATCCTTGCAATTATGTTCTGGTTGTTCTGGTCTGTTTTAGGGGTAACTATTTGTTAAGACCAGACTTGTCTAGTTTTAAACCCTATTCATGCCTGAATCTCTGTACTTTGTTATATCACTTCAAATACTAGGTAAGATTGTCAGTCTCAAATGTGCTATGTTTCAGTCCTGCCACGTTGCATAACAAGTGTAGGAAAATGCAGGCAACAGCAAAAAAAACATTGTCTGAAATAGCTAACTTCTTCATTTTCCCTCTCTTGGAAGAGACTGAGATGGTTCAGTGCAATTTCTTTGTTACTTAGACTTTGTGTCAGCTATTTCTTGTTTATGCAACATCCCTGAAGATCACCAGAAACAATCGGAACCTTGCTTGTAAGAACATATAATTTGTGTGTCCCAGGGACACATGCTTGCATAAGGCAAGCAGTAATACAAACACAGTTTACCTTCAGGCACAGAAGATGGCATGGATTAAAATAAAAGGGAACACCTTCAAAGAACTTCTAGCAGTGCTTTCTAATAGAACATATAGAGTCATCTTAACCCTTAGGCACATTTGACCTGGCAATTCATTGGCACTGACCAGGCTCAAGACAAAGAACCTTCACCAGAACACTGGACTGAGATTGGGTATTGGATTGTAACATATGTTAAAATAGACCACCGCACACAAAAGCTCTGAAAGGTTACAAGGGACCACTTAGGTTATCACAAGTGGTGAAGATACAGCAAGAAGGGTTTTCTGCAATCAAACTAGCTACCTACTGAAGCCTCATGCAGAAAGCTGAGTAGCAACATCAGGAAACTCCCCAGGTATGGCAATATATATGATTGCACATTCCTTTATAAATACACATAAAAGAAAAAAGATCTGTGGGTTTCCAAACTCCAGCTGGGGAGGTTCATTACACCATACACAGCAATGATGCTCACGTTAATCCTGCATTTGGGAATGTGAACAGGGAGTTCAAGAAGGTTGTTCCAGAAGATGAACATAGCTTGCATTCCTGAAATAGTTTTAGCTCACTGGGCTAGCCATTCACTTCACAGTATATTAGAAAATCAAACAGTTCAAAATATCTCTGTTTTTACTTGACTTACAAGATTGTGTATTTGCTTTGGAGAGTTTAACTGCCCTTAGGCATAGAAAGAGGGCTTAGTGATAAACTAAAGCTGGATGACCATACTGTTGAGTGAAAAGTCATAGTACACCACAGGCCAGGTGTTTGGGGTTCACTGTTGGGCTGAAGAGGAAATGTGAGTTTTTCTATAACAACATGGTTCAGGTTTTAGAAGAAGAAATTTTACTACAATCTTACTCCAGGCATTTCTTTTAATGTTGAAATGGTATGTTGACAGAGGCTTGTCCTTTTTAAGTTTGTGGGGGGTTTTCCCCAAAGTTATTCATCAGGTAAATTTATATTTTGGGTATTTCTAATTGATTTTTTTTTCAGTTCATGTTTCAAAGTATGTTCCTCAGTTCACAGATTAACACAACATATTTTGAATTCCCACAACTACTTTTGGTATTTTTCAGCTGGTACACTGTCTCTCTTACTTTCTACTCTAGCATGAAATGCATTGTAAGACTTTTTTTTTTGGTAGCAAGTCTACCTGTTTATATTTCAAGGCACATAAGCCCTCATACCATGACAAGCATCACAACTTTGCAGGCCCTGCCCCCAGATTTCTAAGTCTCATCTTCATCACCTGAAACAAAACACCACCAAAAAAATCATTCAGGTCTCTCCCAAGCTCCTTTACCGTAAAAAGAACCATAGAAAACATTTAATAACTTCATCCTTAGTTAGCTACTTACATAATTAAAAGTACAAGTAAAGCTGGTACATGTATGTATATCTTCAATATTGATTTTTTTTTGCTGGTGGTTTAAAAAGAAGTCCATCTCACATCCTTAAGTACATTTTAAAAGCTCCCTGTAATTTGAATGTTCTGTAAATGCTGCTATCAGTTCTCATTTATATAAACATTTTTTTTAAATCAGGATAAATTGTTACAGAACTGATTTATACAGATCTTCTCTCAGAGATCAGTGACACAAAGCCTTGCTAATGACTGTGTTTTGTTCAAATTCCCTAGCAGAAAGGCAGGTGGGTAAGCTCTGGTTGGAAACAATGTTTTGTTGGAGGCACAGTCTGTGACCTGGAGTGAGGGGCATGTCAGCTGCAGAACAGCCAATGCCAGGGTACTGCAAGTCCCAGCAAGCATCTTTGCTTTACCCAGCACCCTTTCTGAAAGCCCCCTGCAGCAGCTGTGTATAAGAGCATTGCCTGAGTGTGTACAAATGCAATTCAGATGAAGAACACAAGCAGTCTTCCAGCTGTAACAATGCATACCTATCCCAAAACTGGTGAAAAATGCATCTCCACCCCCCTCCCCGCCCAATTTGCCTGAGTTTGGTATCTGATAGATACCTGAATAGTACACACAACTATTATATAGTTCAGTCACCTTTATTTCTGCCTTGGAAAGTTTATTACAATCTGTAGGCATATGCATACTACAGTAACAATTTAACCAATTTCTTCACTCCTCCATTTTTTTCTCTTCACTTCTAGGCATAAAAGGCTTGTCACACTTCAAGAGCCCTGTAATAGAAAAGGGGCTATCACTGAGCTCCTAATGCCCACTACCAAAGCACTACATTTCTGCTAAATTTCTCAGTCATCCTTCTACAGCTAGAACTCCAGAAGAGCAGTCACTGAGATTTGATCTCTCAAATGCTAAACCTATGTACAATTCAGTAATTTAAACAGTGTGGTAGAAAATGGCTGACAAAACGTGGAATGCAAAGTAGAAACAAAATGCGTGGAAAGGAATGGGGGGAGGGGGTAAGTAAAGGCAGAATTACTATGTCATTTTTAAGTGGCTGAAACTGGTTCTTCTGATACTACATAAACCTTTCCAAGGCCCTGCAACACAGATGACAAGTTACCAAAATACCAGGCTTTATTACATTTTAGCATGTGTAATTACTGTGGCAACAGCCAAGAACGCTGTAATTGATAACAGTTCTCAGACTCTCTGTTTAAGCTAATGCACTGCATCTCTGGCAATCACACAGCTTCACTGGGAACTTTCAAGTATGACAGGATACTTGGAAAACCTAACGTTGGGCAATCCCAAAGCGTTTTGTTTACATAAATGTGCTATGCATACACACACACATATGATGACATATTTCCATGTACATTCTATTCAGAGATGTATTTTGTTATCTGGTGGGGGCAGGGTGTTGTGATTTTTTTTTTCCTCTCTCTGTATCCACGTGTCAATTCTAGAAGCCACCAACCAGAGAAGACTACAAGTCTGGTTTTTTCTCACTTCTTCTTAACATCTTCCTGTAAAGCAATGTGGTAACCCTATTTTTCAAAAAAGCACATCCCCAGGGAGGCCGGGGTAAATCATCTGTGCAGTTCCTTCCGACCTGAACAGTTGTACAAAATGACCCTAAGAAATGCTTAAGAATATCTGTGTGATTAAGGATCACATCCATGATTTCTCAGCTGTCAAGTCTTTCCAGGCCAGTGGTGCTAGTTTGCTTCATTCATTACCCATACACAAAGTTAAAGGTTGTAGTGTTTTGGGGGAGGTTTTTTTAAGCTAAAGCCTGGAGAAGAGGAGACTCAGGGGTGACCTTATCACTCTCTACAACTACCTGAAGGGAGGTTGTAGACACGTGGATGATGGTCTCTTCTCCCAGGCAACCAGTACCAGAACAAGAGGACACAGTCTCAGGCTGCGCCAGGGGAGGTTTAGGTTGGATGTTAGGAAGAAGTTCTATACAGAGAGAGTGATTGCCCATTGGAATGGGCTGCCTGGGGAGGTGGTGGAATCACCATCATTGGAGGTTTTCAGGAGGAGACTTGATGGGGTGCTTGGTGCCATGGATTAGTTGTTTAGGTGGGTTGCATTGCTTGAAGGGTTGGACGCGATGATCTTGAAGGTCTCTTCCAACCTGGTTTATTCTATTCTAATTATGAGCCACACTTTCCCAGCTTAGAATAGACTCATAATTGAGGAATATTTACGGCACTGCAGAAAAGGAGAAGCAGTAGCAGCATGCCATAGTAGAGAAAGAAAGCAGATGCTTGGTGTTATAAAGATGAAGAAAGCCAAGCACTGGGTTAGTTTGGTATCAAGGAAAGCACAGTGTCACCTGAAATACAGCCAGCGGCTTTCACTCATCTCTTCCACCGATGGAACATGGTCACCAACTCTGGTACAGTACAAGAATGCAATGTGAGTAACAAAATGCTCATGAGATGGTAGCTTTACACAGCTCCTTAGCAAAACAATGCAGACCAAGAACAACAAAAAACCACAAAAACAAAACAGCAAACACAAAAATACCTACCCAATCAAAAAAGACAAAGCAGACAAAAATAAGAATGGCAGAACAATGACAGAGTGACAAAAATCATCAAAATTAACAACAGCAGCACTTTATAATTTAGATATCTAGAAACAGTCATCATACATTCAGATTCAGGCTGGCAAAGCACCTGTATTCATGACAGGCTACAATAGCTCTCAAGAAAGCTGCTACAGACAGAGCTGACCTAAGACAATTCCTACTACTTTGAACCTGCACGTGGTATAAAAGAGAAAAAGCCATTAGAGAAAATAACCACAGGAAGCTACACATAAATGGAAGAGGCCACCAATGCTGCCCAGTTTCAGAGCAGTCCAAAACAACTGGCAACACATACTAAATCATCAGTTTAACAAATGATTGACTATCAATGTTTAACATCATTAAGCTCCAGTCACAGCAGAGTGTTTGTACTCCTTGCTTGGCCTTTTTCAGTTGTAGTTAAAAAATAAAAGAAACACGTGGGAAAGCATGTTTGGTTTCTAATAGTTTCCACATCAATTCCTTATCAGCTTGTGGTTAGTTTATTCCTCCCAGTTTTCTATGAGGGCATGCTACATAAACTGTATATTCCTCACATGAAATAAAAGCCCAGATGATCAGAAATCCACAGAGGCCTCACTTTTCAAAGAGCAGGTGTATGTGCCCTGACTGTAGGCTGACATCTTGACAAACCAAATATTTAAGACTACAGCTTGTGATAAAAAGAACAGGCACTCATCTAATCCTTGAAGGCTGAGACAAATAGCAGACTTGCGACAGATCTGTTTTGGATTCCTGATTCAACAGCTCTTCTCCCATACTGACATACACCCCCGGTCAGAGCACCCTGCTCTGAAAGGGCAACACGGGGATGGCTCTGCATATGCAGCAAAAACTAAAATTAAAAACTGCCCAATAGCTTCCCTTCTATGACTTTTTTCTCTTTGCTGTATCATTGCCAAGTTAATATATTGAAGTTTTTCCAGATGTCTCTAATGAGTACAGCATTTTTGGAAATTTTTAGCTATTTTGGAAGAGTTCAACTGGTTCTCAGAAGATGCCAGAGAAAGAGGAGATTTCCCACCACCACATTCTTTAATAAAATAAAAGCTGATTGCTAGAAAAAGTTGAAAAGTTGTTTCAGGTTGGTTTCAGGGTGCCTTTGAGTATTTCTTTACCTAACCTAACCAAGATAATGATTCCTGAAATTGCCTGCTGAGGCTTGGCAGTTAAACCCATATAATTTATGTGGTCTAGATATATCTCAACCCAGTTCCTTCAGGGTCAGGGCCTTCCCAACATTTTTTCTCTCTAGTGTGAATCACTATGTTTCAGAGCACAAGAATAGAGATGAGGAAGCACCTTCCATGCTTACTTCCAGACATCCAAAAGAGGAGACGACACTCTTTCCTACTATGGGAAAGAAGCAGAGGGGTGAGGCTGGAGGTTCAAAGTCTGCATTTAAGAGATTTACAACTGCTGATGAGAAACTAGAGACTGGGAAAGGAGAAGTAAGAAGACAGAAGAAACTAGACAGGGAAAGATGACCGGAAATGCAGAAAGAGACGGTTAAAGGAAAAAGCCCATAACAGAGGGAAAAGCACAGCACCCATGTCTGTGCTCCTGCCCTTCAAAGGCAGCAACCAGAAGGCAGTGAAGGATTATAGAATAATGGAAAGAGACTGAAAACCAGAAGGATGTTACCTCCTGCTAGACATCCCTCACTCCAGATCAGAATGTTACACAAGGCTGGATTACCAGTATCAACACTTGCTTCCTGCCTTTGCAGCACACTGAGGCATGGCATTCAAGAAATGCACATTTTATAGCTGGACCACCCTGGATAAAAGAGTATAACCTGAGACTGCCACTTAAGCTGTCAGTTTTGTAACCACCCCAGATAGTTAGGTAGCACATATAGCAGCTGTGTCAGAATTAGTGTTTCCCAATATCTCATTCATTTTGCTCACTTAAATTAAAAAAACAAACCGAACAACCCAACCAAACCAAAAACAAACCCCCAAGAAATGAGAGCCCCACAAACCAAACCAAACCCACACACACACACTCCACTTAAAAACATTGCATTTGCAAAGTCAGGCAAAAGGCAGTAAATATCTAAACTGACTTGAGCTGTGCAACCTTTCATTTTTATGGTAGGAATATCTTCAAGTATTTTAAGATTAAATGCTTTAAAATTCACAAAAATGTTGCTAAGTTTAGCTGAAATTACTTAATGAAAATAAACATGAACTTCCTTATTTGAGGCAGATTATAAAGAAGAGGAAGGCATTAACCTCTGTGTTGCTTCATTCAACATGAAAAAAGCCAGGTCAATAATCTCTAATGAAAAAAATGGGGGGAAAAAAATTAAAATATGAATGTTAGGAGTTCCCTTTTTTCCTGTGACGTATAATTGAAGTCAGTCAGCTACTTTTCTGAAAAGAGGAACTTTGCCATTAGTTTTGATTTACAGGACTCCCGAGTTAGCTGAAACCTCAAGCAAGAAATTGTTTCTCTGTTTTAGTCTCAAAGAATGAGACTATATTTTAATATCCAAGTCATGCTTTAGTTTCCAGCAGTAAACTAAATTAATCCTGCCACAAACCATGGGTCCTCTGCTGATCAGTAGACCCTGGTACACTGGTATCATACCCTAGCTGGAAAGACACATGCTCTTCCAAATACTTGAGACATTCAGAACAGAACAAGGTGAAACAGAAAACATTTTTGCTTATTTTCCTCCTTACACTGCTTTTTACTTTACAAAAAATGAACTTTAATGTTAGTCTACTTTTATTATAGTAGGAGAGAAGGGACTACTAGAAGGAATAAAGCATGCATCACAATTACCATGTAATTAATGGTGCAGCCAGAAGTATGTGCCTCTGCCTTGAGCCACAGCAAAGCAATTCTGAATCCTTACGTGGGTATTGCCCCATGTGTGCATGAAACTGCCTCCTCATGAACATATTGGTATCAAGCCAGGCTGGAAGCCTAGACTGGAGTTAGCACTCTGATACTGTTCTATGTAAATTGTGCAGGCACAACCTTAAGTAAGAAGCTTTGGTGTTGATATCTGTCTTAGCTCCTCTCACTTGCCCAGTTCAGTTCCTACGGAAGTTCAGCCCATCACAGATCATGGGAACTACTGAAGGGGGCATCCTGTGGGGATGGGGAAACCCCATTGATGGGCAGACAAGTACCCACAGGACTACAGAAACACCACACTGCCACACAATGGCCAGGCAAGCTAAACCAGGCTGAAAGGTCAGTCAGCTTGGTTGACTCTTTGTTAAAGCAGGTTCTTCTCTTGTGCTCACCTGCACACTGCAGAAAGGCCAACTGCTTCATGAGGACTTGGTAATGGCTAAACAGATTTCCATCTTTTCTTCAAGAAAAGCCAAAATCCACCAGGATACAAGTGTGAGCCGCAGAGCTGGACAAAGTCCACACAAATCCCGACATTGAAATCCAATACACAAACAGCATTAGTTTCCTATGTGCCTCCACTTAATCTAGGAAGTAAATAACTTTTTATCTTTTATCATCTTTTATGTTAAATAATCCTGTACAAGAGCACTACTTATTTCCAGCCTCTTGCAGACTAACCTAATGGGCAAGTGCCAAGGCTCAAGCATCCCAGGTGACCCCAGAGAAGTTACCTACTGCACAGCCTCAGGACTGCATCAGCACTATACACTGCTGCTGAGCAAGGCATTGGACAACACATCATCTTCATCTCCTCCTGCCTACCCCTTCCACTGGGGAGAAAAGGATAGAAAAGAGAAAAGCAACATACTTCTAAAATTCAGCTGAAAATTAATTTGTTTCATTCCTAAGTCTGTAAGGTCAGACAGGATTTCTTGCTTTTCAGCATCAAGGGCTATGTCACAGAGGATGCCTTACCACCGAGTTTCTCATTCTCCATCAGTTGAGCACAGCTGCCACCTCCTGGCACTAATCTTATTTCATGTGGTCGCTAAAAGTGCAGTCTCCATCATTACTAGAGAAGCACACATTCAGGCAGCTGTAGGCAGGCCCATGGAGTTCTCTATGATCCTTCTTATGCAGAGTTCCTTTCTTTACATATCTTTCCCTTAACATGGAAATTTACCATGTATTCACATTGACAATTAAAATTACTACTTACTAGCATGAATGGTACATCTCACCAAAAAAATGTAGCTAAACACTAAAAACTACAGTTCAGCCAACTGCCTTTTGGCAGCTACTCCTCTGGCAATAGTATCAGAGCCTTTCCAGCTGTTCTGCCTTGCTGCCCACATGAACGATTTTTCAAGCCTACTTGAAGGGCAAGCCTGGAATGGATACAGTGTTAGCCCTTTCTCCCTTCAGGAACAATTCAGCAGCCAAGTTCATAGAGTCTCTTTGCTAAACCAAATTACACCTTTAGCAGGACTAAGTGCTTATTTTTGGATGCTTCCACAAGCTGCTTCCTGAGCATGGGAAAATTAAAACAAAAACAAAAAAAAACAGCCAAACAAACCAAAACCACCACCAAACCCAAACAACCAAAACCCTACAGTGTGCTGCCTCGCAGCTATTTCCCAGTTGGCCAAGAGCTAAGCTGTGATACTGTAATAGCACAACTGCACTGGAACTGGATTCGTGGATGACTTCACACCAGGTGTTGCATTACCTGTTAGTGACATGACAGTCAAAGAGCCTGACCACACAGTGGTGACACTTGTTTCTAGCCAAACATCTGAAAATTGCATTTAAAGATAGTTTTAAAGGACAGAAATGGATTCATTTGGCACCAAACTCAGGAAAGCACCATTTCCCAGTGTTTGCTGTTAGTCAGAGCTGTGTGACCATTTTAGGCTGTGCCTTTAAGAAAGGGACAGTGCTGGAACACTGGCTGAATATTTTGAAAACATTCAGATATTCTAAACGAATTTCATTGGTAGAATGCAACTTTAAGTTTTAGTTCAGTTTGAGCCTGTCTCTGTTCCAGTCTGTTCTGCCTTTCCAGCCTGTCTACTTCTGAGCAACTAGCCAGAGCTGACCTTGGATAGCAGGTAAGAGGATTAATCCTTGCATGAGCTTTGAAGCCTAACAAAATTTCATCCTTATTAATTACCTTTTCTCTCTCTCTAACCCTTTTTGGAAACAAGGGAGGTAGGGGGAGAGAGGGGGTACAGGGTGGGAACCCTCCTCTGTCCAGAGGAGGGAGTTTTGTTCTGTATTACTTTTTCTTTGCTGTATATTTCTGTCTATATTGTAAGTACTGTATATTGTGTATATATCCATTTGCATTTCATCCAGCTTGTAAATATAGCTTTGCTCCTCCGACTGAGCTAGCTGTGGTTTCTTTCTTTGTAGGGGAGGGAGAACTGAACCCTCTCTCACCACTACAAGCTGAAATACTGTAAATCACTGATGAAATGTCTGCCTTTTGCTACCTTCAGTAAGAAGGGTTCACAAGCATTTCTGGGTGTCTCTTTGTTACTTCCCCTGCACCGTTGTCTACCCAGAAAGCACCTGCTGCCAATTGTTACAAGCAGTCCACTCACATTTTCCAAAAGCAGCATTAGTCCCTAAGAATCAGCAGTTCTTCCAAAGACTGAAACTGTTTTTACATTTGTTTCTCCTATCATACTACAAGTTAATGTGACAGAAATTCTGGTTAGTATAATTAGAAAGCAAGACAAAGCAAGCTTTCAAGTGTCAGGGATCACAAATTATTTTTATTTGAAAAACACACTGTAGTGTTTGTACAGCATGTACTGTTTCAATTCCACTCTATCTACCTTTGCCCCTCCCAACTGCCAAAACCTTCACAGAATGATAACATGTGGTCTTTAACAATGACTGATTCATGATTCTCCAGCTCTTCTGTGGACAAGTATCCTCAAACATGACTGTACTTGCAGCCCACAAGTAGTGAGTCTTGGCCAGGATATGCAAATACCTATAATCATGCTACTTACCATTTTCACAGGTTCCTTCAAAACAGAAGGAAACACACCAAGACAACCAGCAGGATCTCAGTTATCCCAGTTGTTTAGGTAACATCAGGTTTGTTTGGAGAGATGGGTAAAGTGCATGCAGTTCAGTGTAACCCACTAAAGACTCCATTTAACTTAAAAAAATGTAACAGAACCATTATCAAGAGCCAAAGAACAGAAAAATGTCTTCATATAATAGGAAGAGAAGTTTATATAGAACTAGAGAGTTTGATTCTTTCTTTTCAATATGCTGGCTGCTGTATTAGACAACGCTATTCAATATCGCAACTGGGCTGAAAAGGACCACTAGAAAGCTGTACAATGATTCCTAGCAGCATCAGTATACTTTCTTCCCCAGCCTGCACTAGCACCTTCCTCCATAAAATGTTATGTTCTAAATACCTGAACACCTTTAGCAAGCAACAAACAAGTTCTATAGGACTGTGCTTGATTAGCAGAGCTGCCACTTGAAAAGTGACATTTCTGCACCATACAGCTGCACACTAACCTGATGTTCAGCCATGACAGCATGGGAGTTGTACCTCCCCCGACGATCCACACAGTGAAAAAGACAATGAGGAGAGTTGTTGAGAACATCATTTGATGTGAGTAGGTAGCAGTATCTCGTATCGCCAGAGCAAACGCCATGGCTCCCCTGAGACCTATGCAAAAGAATGAAACAGCAGAGCTTCAGAAGTGAAACTGCACTTGATTTTGTAACACAGCATGTTTCCTTGCTCCATCCCTGCCACACAGGCACAAAGTGACAGAAAGTACTGGGCTGCAGCAAATTTTGATTTCCTCCTTTTTGATTATACCTTTGGATTCAAATGCACTGAATTAAAATAACCCCCCACATTTTCCCAGTTGATTCTGTAACTGAAGCATGTATTTTTGACATGAAATTGTTATCATCTGAAAAAAAAAATAAAATGGTCTAGTTAGTAACATGTTCACAGGCAGACTTTATTCCCTTCCTTCCCTGCTCTTGAATATAAAACTCCATGACTAAAGACAAGCCATCTGCAGGTGGGAGAAATCACAAAACCATGGGATGATCAAGGTTGGAAGGGACTGTTGGAGAACATCTAGTTCAATCTTCCTCCTACAGAGGTACACCTAGATCAGGTTGCCAAGAATGCAGTTGGAACTCAGGAACCTACTCAAGCAGGATAACCTAGATAAATTGCCCAGGACAGCATCAGATAGCTTTAGAAAATCCCTAAGGAAGGAGATGACACAACCCCTCTAGGAACCCTCTGCCAGTGCTTGGACAAAGTAAGAAAGTGTTCCTGAAGTCTGGAGGGGACCTCCTGTGTTTCAGCTTGTACCCACTGTCTCTCATCCTGTCACTGGACTCTACTGGAAACAATCTGTCTTCTTATTTACATCCTCTTGTGTATAGAGGCACCCTTAGCACTTCTTGAAGATGCACACATTTAGACACAAATAGAGACTCCATGCTTTGCTTTAAATGACACACTTAAACACTTTACCTACCTCATAATTTTTGTCACACAGGTAAGTCAAACACTTTGCTTTCTCCATCTAAGGGGGAGAGGGTACCCATGAATACACCTCAATTTTCCCAACAGCTATCTGTGTCTGAACAGCACATACACAATCTCAGCTACAAATAGCCTTCTGGGAGGATACATCCCAACTTCCCCATCCCTTTCAGACACACTTCAAATAAAAATGCTCCATTCCCAACACGAGGTGACTAAGTGCTGCCAGCAGCTGGCATTCCAAGACATGACTCTTCCCACATGTGACATTTTCTGTAGAGGTTGAAAGACACACCATGACATGTTGCAACAATCTCTAAGTCTTCTATTCAGGAAGAATGGATGTGGATTACAAAAGCAGAAGGCAGTACTACAATATGCTTATGATTTATTTTCTTTAACAAAACCAAACACAAACAAACAAAAGGCCCTGTTTTACAAAAGGCCTTTTTTTTTTTGCTTGATGAGACATTTTTGCTTTTACCTGAAAACATCATCATGTGTTGAAAGTTCCAGCTGATCTTATGCCTTCTGCCCAGATTCAGCAAGAAGGACAAAGGGTAGATATGTGCAGCTCTACCCAAAAAGATAGCAATCTGTTCACAGCTGAGGGTTAAGGATTTCACTTTCCTGAGCTAAGGAAGGTAACTGTCTCTAATATGAAGTTTCTGGTCCAGTGAGAGGTTTACATGATATCAAGTGTGCTTGTAATCTCTGTCTATAAAGAATACTTTCACCAATCATGTGCATGCAGGACTCATTACAACAAAGCAAGTATTAACTGATATAACTAAGTATTTTTAATGCACAGTGAAATTATACCTAGTATTAAAATTGCCAGTTGTACACATGATAAAAATTCAGACTTTAAACAACTATCATGACCTCCACTCACTTGTATCGTTCAGATCAACAGAAACGCAGTTGTATGTACAGAAGGAAAACCAACAAAAGACAAGCAAGTGGCCACTCCATCAAAGCTCCTTCAGAGGCAAAATCTCCTACTGGCTGGCAAGCACTTAAGAGTACAGAGTTACTGAGATGAAAATAAAAAAAAACCCACACAACTTCTCAGTAATAAAATGAAATTTAAAAACATTAGTAAAAGAAAGTCATGACAGTAGATGGTAAGCTGCATCTTGCCCTTACTGTAGTGCAAAACATCCACTGAAGAAGCAGAAAGCTAAATACACCTTCCACTATCTAGGAACACTTTGGAACAAGCTACAGTGATGTGCTGAAATCCTATAAACCCCCAATACAACCAGAAGTCCACTAAACATGAATCATTTACTGCTGAGATGACAACATTAGAGGTATGGAACTGTTCTCTTATTGAAAAGAAATTAAACCATGTAATACCCCTAGATACCACTGGGTTATTGCCATAGCTAACACAAAGCAATACTGTCTGCAGGAAATAACATTTCTAGGAAAATAAGACTGTATGAGGTTCAACAAGGTCAAGTGCCAGGTCCACAACCCCATGCAGCGCTACAGGCTTGGGGCAGAGCAGCTAGAAACACGCCCAGCATAAAAGGACCTGAGGGTGCTGTTTGACAGCTACCTGAATGAGCCAGCAGGGTGCCCAAGTGGCCAAGGCCAACAGCATCCTGGCCTGTATCAGGAACAGTGTGGCCAGCAGTAGGAAAGAAGCAATCGTTCCCTTGTATTAAGCACTGGTGAGGCTGTACCTTGAATCCTGTCTCAAATTTTGGGCCACTCACTACAAGTTGCTAGACCATATCTAGAGAAGGTCAACAAAGCTGGTGAAGGGTCTCAAGAGGGGACTGGACGTGGCACTTGGTGCCATGGTCTAGTCATGGGGTCTGTGGTGGCAGGTTGGACTTGATGACCTTTGAGGTCTCTTCCAACCTTGGTGATTCTGTGATTCTGTGTAACTAATCTTTTAAATACTGTCTGAGTGAACTGGGATTGTTTAGTCTAGAGAAGGCAAGGCTGAGGGGAGACTTCATTGCTCTGTACAACTACCTGAAAGAGGGTTGTAGTAAGGTGGGTGTTGGTCTTTTCTCCCTTCTATCAAGTGATAGAGCAAGAGGAAATGGCCTCAGACTGCATGTGGGGAGGTTTACATTGCATATTGAATAAAGTTTCTTCCCTGAAAGAGTAGTCAGTCATTGAAATGGCCTGCCCAGGGAGCAGACCTAGAGGTCTTCAAACAACGTGTAGACATGGCACTTTGGGACACATTTAGCATCCATGGTGTTGTCAGGTCAATGATTTGCCTTGGTGATCTTAGAGGTCTTATCCAACAAAAGAAAAATAATGATTCTATGATAAAAGAAGTATGCTCTGGATTAGGACGTTTTTATATGTTCTTTCACTAGGTTTTATCTCCATTGCCAAAAGCACTACCCCTGCAGCAGGCAGAGAGAAATACAGGCTGGAAATCTAGTTCCCATTTATTTTCAAGCAGCCAGAATTTGTGAGTTAGAATAAACGAGGTTGGAAGAGAACTTCAAGATCATCATGTCCAACCTATCATCCAACACCACCTAATCAACTAACCCTTGTAAGCAAGCACCCTGTCAAGTCTCCTCCTGAACACCTCCAGTGATGGCAACTCCACCACCTCCCCGGGCAGCCCATTCCAATGGGCAATCACTCTCTCTGTGTAAAACTTCCTCCTGACCTCCAGCCTGAACCTCCCCTGGTGCAGCCTGAGACTGTGTCCTCTTGTTCTGGTGCTGGCTGCCTGGGAGAAGAGACCAACCTCTGCCTGTCTACAACCCTCCTTCGGGTAGTTGTAGACAGCAATAAGGTCACCCCTGAGTCTCCTCTTCTCCAGGCTAAGCAACCCCAACTCCCTCAGCCTCTCCTCATAGGGCTTGTGTTCCAAGCCCCTCACCAACTTTGTTGCCCTACTCTGGACTCGTTCCAGCAAGTCAACATCCTTCCTAAACTGTGGGGCCCAGAACTGGACACAGTACTCAAGGTGTGGCCTAACCAGTGCAGTGTACAGGGGCAGAATGACCTCCCTGCTCCTGCTGGCCACACTGTTCTTAATGCAGGCCAGGATGCCATTGGCCCTCTTGGCTGCCTGGGCACACTGCAGGCTCATGTTCAGCCTACCATCAACCAGCACCCCCAGGTCCCTCTCTGCCTGGCTGCTCTCCAGCCACTCTGACCCCAGCCTGTAGCTCTGCATGGGGTTGTTGTGGCCAATGTGCAGAACTCGGCACTTGGATGTGTTAAATCTCATGCCGTTGGACTCTGCCCATCTGTCCAGCCTGTCAAGGTCTCTCTGCAAAGCCTCTCGACCCTCCAGCAGATCAACTCCTGCCCCCAGCTTGGTGTCATCAGCAAATTTACTGATGATAGACTCAATGCCCTCATCCAGATCATCAATAAAGATGTTAAAGAGGATGGGGCCCAGCACTGATCCCTGGGGGACTCCACTACTGACTGGCCGCCAGCTGGATGTGACACCATTCACCACCACTCTCTGGGCTCGGCCATCCAGCCAGTTCCTAACCCAGCTCAGAGTGCTGCTGTCCAAGCCATACATAGAAACATAGTGAAGAAACAGTTATATAGGCCATTTCAGTAAGGATGGGCTGCAGAGAAGAATCTAGTCATTTCAAGCTTACATGAGTATGACTACTATGAAACTGCTCAGTTCTGGGTAATTCAAGAGCCAGGTACCTGGTCAGCCAGGGCACTGGAAACCCACCTCCAACACCAGCACCTTTCAGCAGTATGTACCATTCATGTCATAGACTTCTTCCCATCACCCATGATCCTGACCTCTACCTTTAGGGCATTGCTCAGCCAATCTGTTCACTCAATGTTTTTCACCTGCTTGAAGTTAGTTTGCTTTCTTCAAGGGACCATTGGAAGTGAAGAGAGCAATGAATCTTTTTCTAGGCCTCCAAAGTTCAAATACAAGAGCAACATAAGCACTGCTAGCTGTCAATAGCCAAGTCACACAGTAAAGTATATTAATTTTTAATTTATATGACTTCTTGCACAGGTATCGAGCCAACAACTGTGGGGCACAGAGGCCTCAGTGCTTTGATGCAACAGCTGACCAAAGGTTGTTCTCAATGTTATTGTTCCTGCAAGACGTCAGGGAAACTTAAGTCAGCCACCATCCTCTATTTGGTAAAGCCAAGAGATGCTACAAGTTTTCAGGCATGTAAGACAAGATAGAAACCTC
>NW_027145372.1:0-22489 GCF_026170545.1 Melanerpes formicivorus | reverse complement strand
AAGCATTTTACAGCAGGTTGGAGCAGCCTGTATCTCAGCACAGGAATAAGGTAGGGAAGAATTCTAAGGATCATTTTGACTGCCTCCAGAAGTTAGATCAGATGGCAAATTGGATTTGGTGCTAGGTCTTTCCCTTTAGGTTTTACCCCAACAATGTTTTCATTAGTTTCGCTCACTCTCGAAATCAAGCATTTTACAGCAGGTTGGAGCAGCCTGTATCTCAGCACAGGAATAAGGTAGGGAAGAATTCTAAGGCTCATTTTGACTGCCTCCAGAAGTTAGATCAGATGGCAAATTGGATTTGGTGCTAGGTCTTTCCCTTTAGGTTTTACCCCAACAATGTTTTCATTAGTTTCGCTCACTCTCGAAATCAAGCATTTTACAGCAGGTTGGAGCAGCCTGTATCTCAGCACAGGAATAAGGTAGGGAAGAATTCTAAGGATCATTTTGACTGCCTCCAGAAGTTAGATCAGATGGCAAATTGGATTTGGTGCTAGGTCTTTCCCTTTAGGTTTTACCCCAACAATGTTTTCATTAGTTTCGCTCACTCTCGAAATCAAGCATTTTACAGCAGGTTGGAGCAGCCTGTATCTCAGCACAGGAATAAGGTAGGGAAGAATTCTAAGGCTCATTTTGACTGCCTCCAGAAGTTAGATCAGATGGCAAATTGGATTTGGTGCTAGGTCTTTCCCTTTAGGTTTTACC
Organism: Melanerpes formicivorus; assembly: GCF_026170545.1. NCBI lineage: Eukaryota > Metazoa > Chordata > Aves > Piciformes > Picidae > Melanerpes > Melanerpes formicivorus. The sequence goes on along the minus strand of NW_027145372.1, from coordinate 21,784 downwards.
CCAACAATGTTTTCATTAGTTTCGCTCACTCTCGAAATCAAGCATTTTACAGCAGGCTGGAGCAGCCTGTATCTCAGCACAGGAATAAGGTAGGGAAGAATTCTAAGGCTCATTTTGACTGCCTCCAGAAGTTAGATCAGATGGCAAATTGGATTTGGTGCTAGGTCTTTCCCTTTAGGTTTTACCCCAACAATGTTTTCATTAGTTTCGCTCACTCTCGAAATCAAGCATTTTACAGCAGGTTGGAGCAGCCTGTATCTCAGCACAGGAATAAGGTAGGGAAGAATTCTAAGGCTCATTTTGACTGCCTCCAGAAGTTAGATCAGATGGCAAATTGGATTTGGTGCTAGGTCTTTCCCTTTAGGTTTTACCCCAACAATGTTTTCATTAGTTTCGCTCACTCTCGAAATCAAGCATTTTACAGCAGGTTGGAGCAGCCTGTATCTCAGCACAGGAATAAGGTAGGGAAGAATTCTAAGGATCATTTTGACTGCCTCCAGAAGTTAGATCAGATGGCAAATTGGATTTGGTGCTAGGTCTTTCCCTTTAGGTTTTACCCCAACAATGTTTTCATTAGTTTCGCTCACTCTCGAAATCAAGCATTTTACAGCAGGTTGGAGCAGCCTGTATCTCAGCACAGGAATAAGGTAGGGAAGAATTCAAATGCTCATTTTGACTGCCTCCAGAAGTTAGATCAGATGGCAAATTGGATTTGGTGCTAGGTCTTTCCCTTTAGGTTTTACCCCAACAATGTTTTCATTAGTTTCGCTCACTCTCGAAATCAAGCATTTTACAGCAGGTTGGAGCAGCCTGTATCTCAGCACAGGAATAAGGTAGGGAAGAATTCTAAGGCTCATTTTGACTGCCTCCAGAAGTTAGATCAGATGGCAAATTGGATTTGGTGCTAGGTCTTTCCCTTTAGGTTTTACCCCAACAATGTTTTCATTAGTTTCGCTCACTCTCGAAATCAAGCATTTTACAGCAGGTTGGAGCAGCCTGTATCTCAGCACAGGAATAAGGTAGGGAAGAATTCAAATGCTCATTTTGACTGCCTCCAGAAGTTAGATCAGATGGCAAATTGGATTTGGTGCTAGGTCTTTCCCTTTAGGTTTTACCCCAACAATGTTTTCATTAGTTTCGCTCACTCTCGAAATCAAGCATTTTACAGCAGGTTGGAGCAGCCTGTATCTCAGCACAGGAATAAGGTAGGGAAGAATTCTAAGGCTCATTTTGACTGCCTCCAGAAGTTAGATCAGATGGCAAATTGGATTTGGTGCTAGGTCTTTCCCTTTAGGTTTTACCCCAACAATGTTTTCATTAGTTTCGCTCACTCTCGAAATCAAGCATTTTACAGCAGGTTGGAGCAGCCTGTATCTCAGCACAGGAATAAGGTAGGGGAAGAATTCTAAGGCTCATTTTGACTGCCTCCAGAAGTTAGATCAGATGGCAAATTGGATTTGGTGCTAGGTCTTTCCCTTTAGGTTTTACCCCAACAATGTTTTCATTAGTTTCGCTCACTCTCGAAATCAAGCATTTTACAGCAGGTTGGAGCAGCCTGTATCTCAGCACAGGAATAAGGTAGGGAAGAATTCTAAGGCTCATTTTGACTGCCTCCAGAAGTTAGATCAGATGGCAAATTGGATTTGGTGCTAGGTCCTTTCCCTTTAGGTTTTACCCCAACAATGTTTTCATTAGTTTCGCTCACTCTCGAAATCAAGCATTTTACAGCAGGTTGGAGCAGCCTGTATCTCAGCACAGGAATAAGGTAGGGAAGAATTCTAAGGCTCATTTTGACTGCCTCCAGAAGTTAGATCAGATGGCAAATTGGATTTGGTGCTAGGTCTTTCCCTTTAGGTTTTACCCCAACAATGTTTTCATTAGTTTCGCTCACTCTCGAAATCAAGCATTTTACAGCAGGTTGGAGCAGCCTGTATCTCAGCACAGGAATAAGGTAGGGAAGAATTCAAATGCTCATTTTGACTGCCTCCAGAAGTTAGATCAGATGGCAAATTGGATTTGGTGCTAGGTCTTTCCCTTTAGGTTTTACCCCAACAATGTTTTCATTAGTTTCGCTCACTCTCGAAATCAAGCATTTTACAGCAGGTTGGAGCAGCCTGTATCTCAGCACAGGAATAAGGTAGGGAAGAATTCTAAGGATCATTTTGACTGCCTCCAGAAGTTAGATCAGATGGCAAATTGGATTTGGTGCTAGGTCTTTCCCTTTAGGTTTTACCCCAACAATGTTTTCATTAGTTTCGCTCACTCTCGAAATCAAGCATTTTACAGCAGGTTGGAGCAGCCTGTATCTCAGCACAGGAATAAGGTAGGGAAGAATTCTAAGGATCATTTTGACTGCCTCCAGAAGTTAGATCAGATGGCAAATTGGATTTGGTGCTAGGTCTTTCCCTTTAGGTTTTACCCCAACAATGTTTTCATTAGTTTCGCTCACTCTCGAAATCAAGCATTTTACAGCAGGTTGGAGCAGCCTGTATCTCAGCACAGGAATAAGGTAGGGAAGAATTCTAAGGCTCATTTTGACTGCCTCCAGAAGTTAGATCAGATGGCAAATTGGATTTGGTGCTAGGTCTTTCCCTTTAGGTTTTACCCCAACAATGTTTTCATTAGTTTCGCTCACTCTTGAAATCAAGCATTTTACAGCAGGTTGGAGCAGCCTGTATCTCAGCACAGGAATAAGGTAGGGAAGAATTCTAAGGCTCATTTTGACTGCCTCCAGAAGTTAGATCAGATGGCAAATTGGATTTGGTGCTAGGTCTTTCCCTTTAGGTTTTACCCCAACAATGTTTTCATTAGTTTCGCTCACTCTCGAAATCAAGCATTTTACAGCAGGTTGGAGCAGCCTGTATCTCAGCACAGGAATAAGGTAGGGAAGAATTCTAAGGCTCATTTTGACTGCCTCCAGAAGTTAGATCAGATGGCAAATTGGATTTGGTGCTAGGTCTTTCCCTTTAGGTTTTACCCCAACAATGTTTTCATTAGTTTCGCTCACTCTCGAAATCAAGCATTTTACAGCAGGTTGGAGCAGCCTGTATCTCAGCACAGGAATAAGGTAGGGAAGAATTCTAAGGCTCATTTTGACTGCCTCCAGAAGTTAGATCAGATGGCAAATTGGATTTGGTGCTAGGTCTTTCCCTTTAGGTTTTACCCCAACAATGTTTTCATTAGTTTCGCTCACTCTCGAAATCAAGCATTTTACAGCAGGTTGGAGCAGCCTGTATCTCAGCACAGGAATAAGGTAGGGAAGAATTCTAAGGATCATTTTGACTGCCTCCAGAAGTTAGATCAGATGGCAAATTGGATTTGGTGCTAGGTCTTTCCCTTTAGGTTTTACCCCAACAATGTTTTCATTAGTTTCGCTCACTCTCGAAATCAAGCATTTTACAGCAGGTTGGAGCAGCCTGTATCTCAGCACAGGAATAAGGTAGGGAAGAATTCTAAGGCTCATTTTGACTGCCTCCAGAAGTTAGATCAGATGGCAAATTGGATTTGGTGCTAGGTCTTTCCCTTTAGGTTTTACCCCAACAATGTTTTCATTAGTTTCGCTCACTCTCGAAATCAAGCATTTTACAGCAGGTTGGAGCAGCCTGTATCTCAGCACAGGAATACGGTAGGGAAGAATTCTAAGGCTCATTTTGACTGCCTCCAGAAGTTAGATCAGATGGCAAATTGGATTTGGTGCTAGGTCTTTCCCTTTAGGTTTTACCCCAACAATGTTTTCATTAGTTTCGCTCACTCTCGAAATCAAGCATTTTACAGCAGGTTGGAGCAGCCTGTATCTCAGCACAGGAATAAGGTAGGGAAGAATTCTAAGGCTCATTTTGACTGCCTCCAGAAGTTAGATCAGATGGCAAATTGGATTTGGTGCTAGGTCTTTCCCTTTAGGTTTTACCCCAACAATGTTTTCATTAGTTTCGCTCACTCTCGAAATCAAGCATTTTACAGCAGGTTGGAGCAGCCTGTATCTCAGCACAGGAATAAGGTAGGGAAGAATTCTAAGGCTCATTTTGACTGCCTCCAGAAGTTAGATCAGATGGCAAATTGGATTTGGTGCTAGGTCTTTCCCTTTAGGTTTTACCCCAACAATGTTTTCATTAGTTTCGCTCACTCTCGAAATCAAGCATTTTACAGCAGGTTGGAGCAGCCTGTATCTCAGCACAGGAATAAGGTAGGGAAGAATTCTAAGGCTCATTTTGACTGCCTCCAGAAGTTAGATCAGATGGCAAATTGGATTTGGTGCTAGGTCTTTCCCTTTAGGTTTTACCCCAACAATGTTTTCATTAGTTTCGCTCACTCTCGAAATCAAGCATTTTACAGCAGGTTGGAGCAGCCTGTATCTCAGCACAGGAATAAGGTAGGGAAGAATTCTAAGGCTCATTTTGACTGCCTCCAGAAGTTAGATCAGATGGCAAATTGGATTTGGTGCTAGGTCTTTCCCTTTAGGTTTTACCCCAACAATGTTTTCATTAGTTTCGCTCACTCTCGAAATCAAGCATTTTACAGCAGGTTGGAGCAGCCTGTATCTCAGCACAGGAATAAGGTAGGGAAGAATTCAAATGCTCATTTTGACTGCCTCCAGAAGTTAGATCAGATGGCAAATTGGATTTGGTGCTAGGTCTTTCCCTTTAGGTTTTACCCCAACAATGTTTTCATTAGTTTCGCTCACTCTTGAAATCAAGCATTTTACAGCAGGTTGGAGCAGCCTGTATCTCAGCACAGGAATAAGGTAGGGAAGAATTCAAATGCTCATTTTGACTGCCTCCAGAAGTTAGATCAGATGGCAAATTGGATTTGGTGCTAGGTCTTTCCCTTTAGGTTTTACCCCAACAATGTTTTCATTAGTTTCGCTCACTCTCGAAATCAAGCATTTTACAGCAGGTTGGAGCAGCCTGTATCTCAGCACAGGAATAAGGTAGGGAAGAATTCTAAGGATCATTTTGACTGCCTCCAGAAGTTAGATCAGATGGCAAATTGGATTTGGTGCTAGGTCTTTCCCTTTAGGTTTTACCCCAACAATGTTTTCATTAGTTTCGCTCACTCTCGAAATCAAGCATTTTACAGCAGGTTGGAGCAGCCTGTATCTCAGCACAGGAATAAGGTAGGGAAGAATTCAAATGCTCATTTTGACTGCCTCCAGAAGTTAGATCAGATGGCAAATTGGATTTGGTGCTAGGTCTTTCCCTTTAGGTTTTACCCCAACAATGTTTTCATTAGTTTCGCTCACTCTGGAAATCAAGCATTTTACAGCAGGTTGGAGCAGCCTGTATCTCAGCACAGGAATAAGGTAGGGAAGAATTCTAAGGCTCATTTTGACTGCCTCCAGAAGTTAGATCAGATGGCAAATTGGATTTGGTGCTAGGTCTTTCCCTTTAGGTTTTACCCCAACAATGTTTTCATTAGTTTCGCTCACTCTCGAAATCAAGCATTTTACAGCAGGTTGGAGCAGCCTGTATCTCAGCACAGGAATAAGGTAGGGAAGAATTCTAAGGCTCATTTTGACTGCCTCCAGAAGTTAGATCAGATGGCAAATTGGATTTGGTGCTAGGTCTTTCCCTTTAGGTTTTACCCCAACAATGTTTTCATTAGTTTCGCTCACTCTCGAAATCAAGCATTTTACAGCAGGTTGGAGCAGCCTGTATCTCAGCACAGGAATAAGGTAGGGAAGAATTCTAAGGCTCATTTTGACTGCCTCCAGAAGTTAGATCAGATGGCAAATTGGATTTGGTGCTAGGTCTTTCCCTTTAGGTTTTACCCCAACAATGTTTTCATTAGTTTCGCTCACTCTCGAAATCAAGCATTTTACAGCAGGTTGGAGCAGCCTGTATCTCAGCACAGGAATAAGGTAGGGAAGAATTCTAAGGCTCATTTTGACTGCCTCCAGAAGTTAGATCAGATGGCAAATTGGATTTGGTGCTAGGTCTTTCCCTTTAGGTTTTACCCCAACAATGTTTTCATTAGTTTCGCTCACTCTCGAAATCAAGCATTTTACAGCAGGTTGGAGCAGCCTGTATCTCAGCACAGGAATACGGTAGGGAAGAATTCTAAGGCTCATTTTGACTGCCTCCAGAAGTTAGATCAGATGGCAAACTGGATTTGGTGCTAGGTCTTTCCCTTTAGGTTTTACCCCAACAATGTTTTCATTAGTTTCGCTCACTCTCGAAATCAAGCATTTTACAGCAGGTTGGAGCAGCCTGTATCTCAGCACAGGAATAAGGTAGGGAAGAATTCTAAGGCTCATTTTGACTGCCTCCAGAAGTTAGATCAGATGGCAAATTGGATTTGGTGCTAGGTCTTTCCCTTTAGGTTTTACCCCAACAATGTTTTCATTAGTTTCGCTCACTCTCGAAATCAAGCATTTTACAGCAGGTTGGAGCAGCCTGTATCTCAGCACAGGAATAAGGTAGGGAAGAATTCTAAGGATCATTTTGACTGCCTCCAGAAGTTAGATCAGATGGCAAATTGGATTTGGTGCTAGGTCTTTCCCTTTAGGTTTTACCCCAACAATGTTTTCATTAGTTTCGCTCACTCTCGAAATCAAGCATTTTACAGCAGGTTGGAGCAGCCTGTATCTCAGCACAGGAATAAGGTAGGGAAGAATTCAAATGCTCATTTTGACTGCCTCCAGAAGTTAGATCAGATGGCAAATTGGATTTGGTGCTAGGTCTTTCCCTTTAGGTTTTACCCCAACAATGTTTTCATTAGTTTCGCTCACTCTCGAAATCAAGCATTTTACAGCAGGTTGGAGCAGCCTGTATCTCAGCACAGGAATAAGGTAGGGAAGAATTCTAAGGCTCATTTTGACTGCCTCCAGAAGTTAGATCAGATGGCAAATTGGATTTGGTGCTAGGTCTTTCCCTTTAGGTTTTACCCCAACAATGTTTTCATTAGTTTCGCTCACTCTCGAAATCAAGCATTTTACAGCAGGTTGGAGCAGCCTGTATCTCAGCACAGGAATAAGGTAGGGAAGAATTCAAATGCTCATTTTGACTGCCTCCAGAAGTTAGATCAGATGGCAAATTGGATTTGGTGCTAGGTCTTTCCCTTTAGGTTTTACCCCAACAATGTTTTCATTAGTTTCGCTCACTCTCGAAATCAAGCATTTTACAGCAGGTTGGAGCAGCCTGTATCTCAGCACAGGAATAAGGTAGGGAAGAATTCAAATGCTCATTTTGACTGCCTCCAGAAGTTAGATCAGATGGCAAATTGGATTTGGTGCTAGGTCTTTCCCTTTAGGTTTTACCCCAACAATGTTTTCATTAGTTTCGCTCACTCTCGAAATCAAGCATTTTACAGCAGGTTGGAGCAGCCTGTATCTCAGCACAGGAATAAGGTAGGGAAGAATTCTAAGGATCATTTTGACTGCCTCCAGAAGTTAGATCAGATGGCAAATTGGATTTGGTGCTAGGTCTTTCCCTTTAGGTTTTACCCCAACAATGTTTTCATTAGTTTCGCTCACTCTCGAAATCAAGCATTTTACAGCAGGTTGGAGCAGCCTGTATCTCAGCACAGGAATAAGGTAGGGAAGAATTCTAAGGCTCATTTTGACTGCCTCCAGAAGTTAGATCAGATGGCAAATTGGATTTGGTGCTAGGTCTTTCCCTTTAGGTTTTACCCCAACAATGTTTTCATTAGTTTCGCTCACTCTCGAAATCAAGCATTTTACAGCAGGTTGGAGCAGCCTGTATCTCAGCACAGGAATAAGGTAGGGAAGAATTCTAAGGCTCATTTTGACTGCCTCCAGAAGTTAGATCAGATGGCAAATTGGATTTGGTGCTAGGTCTTTCCCTTTAGGTTTTACCCCAACAATGTTTTCATTAGTTTCGCTCACTCTCGAAATCAAGCATTTTACAGCAGGTTGGAGCAGCCTGTATCTCAGCACAGGAATAAGGTAGGGAAGAATTCTAAGGCTCATTTTGACTGCCTCCAGAAGTTAGATCAGATGGCAAATTGGATTTGGTGCTAGGTCTTTCCCTTTAGGTTTTACCCCAACAATGTTTTCATTAGTTTCGCTCACTCTCGAAATCAAGCATTTTACAGCAGGTTGGAGCAGCCTGTATCTCAGCACAGGAATAAGGTAGGGAAGAATTCTAAGGCTCATTTTGACTGCCTCCAGAAGTTAGATCAGATGGCAAATTGGATTTGGTGCTAGGTCTTTCCCTTTAGGTTTTACCCCAACAATGTTTTCATTAGTTTCGCTCACTCTCGAAATCAAGCATTTTACAGCAGGTTGGAGCAGCCTGTATCTCAGCACAGGAATAAGGTAGGGAAGAATTCAAATGCTCATTTTGACTGCCTCCAGAAGTTAGATCAGATGGCAAATTGGATTTGGTGCTAGGTCTTTCCCTTTAGGTTTTACCCCAACAATGTTTTCATTAGTTTCGCTCACTCTTGAAATCAAGCATTTTACAGCAGGTTGGAGCAGCCTGTATCTCAGCACAGGAATAAGGTAGGGAAGAATTCAAATGCTCATTTTGACTGCCTCCAGAAGTTAGATCAGATGGCAAATTGGATTTGGTGCTAGGTCTTTCCCTTTAGGTTTTACCCCAACAATGTTTTCATTAGTTTCGCTCACTCTCGAAATCAAGCATTTTACAGCAGGTTGGAGCAGCCTGTATCTCAGCACAGGAATAAGGTAGGGAAGAATTCTAAGGATCATTTTGACTGCCTCCAGAAGTTAGATCAGATGGCAAATTGGATTTGGTGCTAGGTCTTTCCCTTTAGGTTTTACCCCAACAATGTTTTCATTAGTTTCGCTCACTCTCGAAATCAAGCATTTTACAGCAGGTTGGAGCAGCCTGTATCTCAGCACAGGAATAAGGTAGGGAAGAATTCAAATGCTCATTTTGACTGCCTCCAGAAGTTAGATCAGATGGCAAATTGGATTTGGTGCTAGGTCTTTCCCTTTAGGTTTTACCCCAACAATGTTTTCATTAGTTTCGCTCACTCTGGAAATCAAGCATTTTACAGCAGGTTGGAGCAGCCTGTATCTCAGCACAGGAATAAGGTAGGGAAGAATTCTAAGGCTCATTTTGACTGCCTCCAGAAGTTAGATCAGATGGCAAATTGGATTTGGTGCTAGGTCTTTCCCTTTAGGTTTTACCCCAACAATGTTTTCATTAGTTTCGCTCACTCTCGAAATCAAGCATTTTACAGCAGGTTGGAGCAGCCTGTATCTCAGCACAGGAATAAGGTAGGGAAGAATTCTAAGGCTCATTTTGACTGCCTCCAGAAGTTAGATCAGATGGCAAATTGGATTTGGTGCTAGGTCTTTCCCTTTAGGTTTTACCCCAACAATGTTTTCATTAGTTTCGCTCACTCTCGAAATCAAGCATTTTACAGCAGGTTGGAGCAGCCTGTATCTCAGCACAGGAATAAGGTAGGGAAGAATTCTAAGGCTCATTTTGACTGCCTCCAGAAGTTAGATCAGATGGCAAATTGGATTTGGTGCTAGGTCTTTCCCTTTAGGTTTTACCCCAACAATGTTTTCATTAGTTTCGCTCACTCTCGAAATCAAGCATTTTACAGCAGGTTGGAGCAGCCTGTATCTCAGCACAGGAATAAGGTAGGGAAGAATTCTAAGGCTCATTTTGACTGCCTCCAGAAGTTAGATCAGATGGCAAATTGGATTTGGTGCTAGGTCTTTCCCTTTAGGTTTTACCCCAACAATGTTTTCATTAGTTTCGCTCACTCTCGAAATCAAGCATTTTACAGCAGGTTGGAGCAGCCTGTATCTCAGCACAGGAATACGGTAGGGAAGAATTCTAAGGCTCATTTTGACTGCCTCCAGAAGTTAGATCAGATGGCAAACTGGATTTGGTGCTAGGTCTTTCCCTTTAGGTTTTACCCCAACAATGTTTTCATTAGTTTCGCTCACTCTCGAAATCAAGCATTTTACAGCAGGTTGGAGCAGCCTGTATCTCAGCACAGGAATAAGGTAGGGAAGAATTCTAATGCTCATTTTGACTGCCTCCAGAAGTTAGATCAGATGGCAAATTGGATTTGGTGCTAGGTCTTTCCCTTTAGGTTTTATCCCAACAATGTTTTCATTAGTTTCGCTCACTCTCGAAATCAAGCATTTTACAGCAGGTTGGAGCAGCCTGTATCTCAGCACAGGAATAAGGTAGGGAAGAATTCTAAGGATCATTTTGACTGCCTCCAGAAGTTAGATCAGATGGCAAATTGGATTTGGTGCTAGGTCTTTCCCTTTAGGTTTTACCCCAACAATGTTTTCATTAGTTTCGCTCACTCTCGAAATCAAGCATTTTACAGCAGGTTGGAGCAGCCTGTATCTCAGCACAGGAATAAGGTAGGGAAGAATTCAAATGCTCATTTTGACTGCCTCCAGAAGTTAGATCAGATGGCAAATTGGATTTGGTGCTAGGTCTTTCCCTTTAGGTTTTACCCCAACAATGTTTTCATTAGTTTCGCTCACTCTCGAAATCAAGCATTTTACAGCAGGTTGGAGCAGCCTGTATCTCAGCACAGGAATAAGGTAGGGAAGAATTCTAAGGCTCATTTTGACTGCCTCCAGAAGTTAGATCAGATGGCAAATTGGATTTGGTGCTAGGTCTTTCCCTTTAGGTTTTACCCCAACAATGTTTTCATTAGTTTCGCTCACTCTCGAAATCAAGCATTTTACAGCAGGTTGGAGCAGCCTGTATCTCAGCACAGGAATAAGGTAGGGAAGAATTCAAATGCTCATTTTGACTGCCTCCAGAAGTTAGATCAGATGGCAAATTGGATTTGGTGCTAGGTCTTTCCCTTTAGGTTTTACCCCAACAATGTTTTCATTAGTTTCGCTCACTCTCGAAATCAAGCATTTTACAGCAGGTTGGAGCAGCCTGTATCTCAGCACAGGAATAAGGTAGGGAAGAATTCAAATGCTCATTTTGACTGCCTCCAGAAGTTAGATCAGATGGCAAATTGGATTTGGTGCTAGGTCTTTCCCTTTAGGTTTTACCCCAACAATGTTTTCATTAGTTTCGCTCACTCTCGAAATCAAGCATTTTACAGCAGGTTGGAGCAGCCTGTATCTCAGCACAGGAATAAGGTAGGGAAGAATTCTAAGGATCATTTTGACTGCCTCCAGAAGTTAGATCAGATGGCAAATTGGATTTGGTGCTAGGTCTTTCCCTTTAGGTTTTACCCCAACAATGTTTTCATTAGTTTCGCTCACTCTCGAAATCAAGCATTTTACAGCAGGTTGGAGCAGCCTGTATCTCAGCACAGGAATAAGGTAGGGAAGAATTCAAATGCTCATTTTGACTGCCTCCAGAAGTTAGATCAGATGGCAAATTGGATTTGGTGCTAGGTCTTTCCCTTTAGGTTTTACCCCAACAATGTTTTCATTAGTTTCGCTCACTCTCGAAATCAAGCATTTTACAGCAGGTTGGAGCAGCCTGTATCTCAGCACAGGAATAAGGTAGGGAAGAATTCAAATGCTCATTTTGACTGCCTCCAGAAGTTAGATCAGATGGCAAATTGGATTTGGTGCTAGGTCTTTCCCTTTAGGTTTTACCCCAACAATGTTTTCATTAGTTTCGCTCACTCTCGAAATCAAGCATTTTACAGCAGGTTGGAGCAGCCTGTATCTCAGCACAGGAATAAGGTAGGGAAGAATTCTAAGGATCATTTTGACTGCCTCCAGAAGTTAGATCAGATGGCAAATTGGATTTGGTGCTAGGTCTTTCCCTTTAGGTTTTACCCCAACAATGTTTTCATTAGTTTCGCTCACTCTCGAAATCAAGCATTTTACAGCAGGTTGGAGCAGCCTGTATCTCAGCACAGGAATAAGGTAGGGAAGAATTCTAAGGCTCATTTTGACTGCCTCCAGAAGTTAGATCAGATGGCAAATTGGATTTGGTGCTAGGTCTTTCCCTTTAGGTTTTACCCCAACAATGTTTTCATTAGTTTCGCTCACTCTCGAAATCAAGCATTTTACAGCAGGTTGGAGCAGCCTGTATCTCAGCACAGGAATAAGGTAGGGAAGAATTCTAAGGCTCATTTTGACTGCCTCCAGAAGTTAGATCAGATGGCAAATTGGATTTGGTGCTAGGTCTTTCCCTTTAGGTTTTACCCCAACAATGTTTTCATTAGTTTCGCTCACTCTCGAAATCAAGCATTTTACAGCAGGTTGGAGCAGCCTGTATCTCAGCACAGGAATAAGGTAGGGAAGAATTCTAAGGCTCATTTTGACTGCCTCCAGAAGTTAGATCAGATGGCAAATTGGATTTGGTGCTAGGTCTTTCCCTTTAGGTTTTACCCCAACAATGTTTTCATTAGTTTCGCTCACTCTCGAAATCAAGCATTTTACAGCAGGTTGGAGCAGCCTGTATCTCAGCACAGGAATAAGGTAGGGAAGAATTCTAAGGCTCATTTTGACTGCCTCCAGAAGTTAGATCAGATGGCAAATTGGATTTGGTGCTAGGTCTTTCCCTTTAGGTTTTACCCCAACAATGTTTTCATTAGTTTCGCTCACTCTCGAAATCAAGCATTTTACAGCAGGTTGGAGCAGCCTGTATCTCAGCACAGGAATAAGGTAGGGAAGAATTCTAAGGCTCATTTTGACTGCCTCCAGAAGTTAGATCAGATGGCAAATTGGATTTGGTGCTAGGTCTTTCCCTTTAGGTTTTACCCCAACAATGTTTTCATTAGTTTCGCTCACTCTCGAAATCAAGCATTTTACAGCAGGTTGGAGCAGCCTGTATCTCAGCACAGGAATAAGGTAGGGAAGAATTCTAAGGCTCATTTTGACTGCCTCCAGAAGTTAGATCAGATGGCAAATTGGATTTGGTGCTAGGTCTTTCCCTTTAGGTTTTACCCCAACAATGTTTTCATTAGTTTCGCTCACTCTCGAAATCAAGCATTTTACAGCAGGTTGGAGCAGCCTGTATCTCAGCACAGGAATAAGGTAGGGAAGAATTCTAAGGATCATTTTGACTGCCTCCAGAAGTTAGATCAGATGGCAAATTGGATTTGGTGCTAGGTCTTTCCCTTTAGGTTTTACCCCAACAATGTTTTCATTAGTTTCGCTCACTCTCGAAATCAAGCATTTTACAGCAGGTTGGAGCAGCCTGTATCTCAGCACAGGAATAAGGTAGGGAAGAATTCTAAGGCTCATTTTGACTGCCTCCAGAAGTTAGATCAGATGGCAAATTGGATTTGGTGCTAGGTCTTTCCCTTTAGGTTTTACCCCAACAATGTTTTCATTAGTTTCGCTCACTCTCGAAATCAAGCATTTTACAGCAGGTTGGAGCAGCCTGTATCTCAGCACAGGAATAAGGTAGGGAAGAATTCTAAGGATCATTTTGACTGCCTCCAGAAGTTAGATCAGATGGCAAATTGGATTTGGTGCTAGGTCTTTCCCTTTAGGTTTTACCCCAACAATGTTTTCATTAGTTTCGCTCACTCTCGAAATCAAGCATTTTACAGCAGGTTGGAGCAGCCTGTATCTCAGCACAGGAATAAGGTAGGGAAGAATTCTAAGGCTCATTTTGACTGCCTCCAGAAGTTAGATCAGATGGCAAATTGGATTTGGTGCTAGGTCTTTCCCTTTAGGTTTTACCCCAACAATGTTTTCATTAGTTTCGCTCACTCTCGAAATCAAGCATTTTACAGCAGGTTGGAGCAGCCTGTATCTCAGCACAGGAATAAGGTAGGGAAGAATTCTAAGGATCATTTTGACTGCCTCCAGAAGTTAGATCAGATGGCAAATTGGATTTGGTGCTAGGTCTTTCCCTTTAGGTTTTACCCCAACAATGTTTTCATTAGTTTCGCTCACTCTCGAAATCAAGCATTTTACAGCAGGTTGGAGCAGCCTGTATCTCAGCACAGGAATAAGGTAGGGAAGAATTCAAATGCTCATTTTGACTGCCTCCAGAAGTTAGATCAGATGGCAAATTGGATTTGGTGCTAGGTCTTTCCCTTTAGGTTTTACCCCAACAATGTTTTCATTAGTTTCGCTCACTCTCGAAATCAAGCATTTTACAGCAGGTTGGAGCAGCCTGTATCTCAGCACAGGAATAAGGTAGGGAAGAATTCTAAGGCTCATTTTGACTGCCTCCAGAAGTTAGATCAGATGGCAAATTGGATTTGGTGCTAGGTCTTTCCCTTTAGGTTTTACCCCAACAATGTTTTCATTAGTTTCGCTCACTCTCGAAATCAAGCATTTTACAGCAGGTTGGAGCAGCCTGTATCTCAGCACAGGAATAAGGTAGGGAAGAATTCAAATGCTCATTTTGACTGCCTCCAGAAGTTAGATCAGATGGCAAATTGGATTTGGTGCTAGGTCTTTCCCTTTAGGTTTTACCCCAACAATGTTTTCATTAGTTTCGCTCACTCTCGAAATCAAGCATTTTACAGCAGGTTGGAGCAGCCTGTATCTCAGCACAGGAATAAGGTAGGGAAGAATTCTAAGGCTCATTTTGACTGCCTCCAGAAGTTAGATCAGATGGCAAATTGGATTTGGTGCTAGGTCTTTCCCTTTAGGTTTTACCCCAACAATGTTTTCATTAGTTTCGCTCACTCTCGAAATCAAGCATTTTACAGCAGGTTGGAGCAGCCTGTATCTCAGCACAGGAATAAGGTAGGGAAGAATTCTAAGGCTCATTTTGACTGCCTCCAGAAGTTAGATCAGATGGCAAATTGGATTTGGTGCTAGGTCTTTCCCTTTAGGTTTTACCCCAACAATGTTTTCATTAGTTTCGCTCACTCTCGAAATCAAGCATTTTACAGCAGGTTGGAGCAGCCTGTATCTCAGCACAGGAATAAGGTAGGGAAGAATTCTAAGGCTCATTTTGACTGCCTCCAGAAGTTAGATCAGATGGCAAATTGGATTTGGTGCTAGGTCTTTCCCTTTAGGTTTTACCCCAACAATGTTTTCATTAGTTTCGCTCACTCTCGAAATCAAGCATTTTACAGCAGGTTGGAGCAGCCTGTATCTCAGCACAGGAATAAGGTAGGGAAGAATTCTAAGGCTCATTTTGACTGCCTCCAGAAGTTAGATCAGATGGCAAATTGGATTTGGTGCTAGGTCTTTCCCTTTAGGTTTTACCCCAACAATGTTTTCATTAGTTTCGCTCACTCTCGAAATCAAGCATTTTACAGCAGGTTGGAGCAGCCTGTATCTCAGCACAGGAATAAGGTAGGGAAGAATTCAAATGCTCATTTTGACTGCCTCCAGAAGTTAGATCAGATGGCAAATTGGATTTGGTGCTAGGTCTTTCCCTTTAGGTTTTACCCCAACAATGTTTTCATTAGTTTCGCTCACTCTCGAAATCAAGCATTTTACAGCAGGTTGGAGCAGCCTGTATCTCAGCACAGGAATAAGGTAGGGAAGAATTCTAAGGCTCATTTTGACTGCCTCCAGAAGTTAGATCAGATGGCAAATTGGATTTGGTGCTAGGTCTTTCCCTTTAGGTTTTACCCCAACAATGTTTTCATTAGTTTCGCTCACTCTCGAAATCAAGCATTTTACAGCAGGTTGGAGCAGCCTGTATCTCAGCACAGGAATAAGGTAGGGAAGAATTCTAAGGATCATTTTGACTGCCTCCAGAAGTTAGATCAGATGGCAAATTGGATTTGGTGCTAGGTCTTTCCCTTTAGGTTTTACCCCAACAATGTTTTCATTAGTTTCGCTCACTCTCGAAATCAAGCATTTTACAGCAGGTTGGAGCAGCCTGTATCTCAGCACAGGAATAAGGTAGGGAAGAATTCTAAGGCTCATTTTGACTGCCTCCAGAAGTTAGATCAGATGGCAAATTGGATTTGGTGCTAGGTCTTTCCCTTTAGGTTTTACCCCAACAATGTTTTCATTAGTTTCGCTCACTCTCGAAATCAAGCATTTTACAGCAGGTTGGAGCAGCCTGTATCTCAGCACAGGAATAAGGTAGGGAAGAATTCTAAGGATCATTTTGACTGCCTCCAGAAGTTAGATCAGATGGCAAATTGGATTTGGTGCTAGGTCTTTCCCTTTAGGTTTTACCCCAACAATGTTTTCATTAGTTTCGCTCACTCTCGAAATCAAGCATTTTACAGCAGGTTGGAGCAGCCTGTATCTCAGCACAGGAATAAGGTAGGGAAGAATTCTAAGGCTCATTTTGACTGCCTCCAGAAGTTAGATCAGATGGCAAATTGGATTTGGTGCTAGGTCTTTCCCTTTAGGTTTTACCCCAACAATGTTTTCATTAGTTTCGCTCACTCTCGAAATCAAGCATTTTACAGCAGGTTGGAGCAGCCTGTATCTCAGCACAGGAATACGGTAGGGAAGAATTCTAAGGCTCATTTTGACTGCCTCCAGAAGTTAGATCAGATGGCAAATTGGATTTGGTGCTAGGTCTTTCCCTTTAGGTTTTACCCCAACAATGTTTTCATTAGTTTCGCTCACTCTCGAAATCAAGCATTTTACAGCAGGTTGGAGCAGCCTGTATCTCAGCACAGGAATAAGGTAGGGAAGAATTCTAAGGCTCATTTTGACTGCCTCCAGAAGTTAGATCAGATGGCAAATTGGATTTGGTGCTAGGTCTTTCCCTTTAGGTTTTACCCCAACAATGTTTTCATTAGTTTCGCTCACTCTCGAAATCAAGCATTTTACAGCAGGTTGGAGCAGCCTGTATCTCAGCACAGGAATAAGGTAGGGAAGAATTCTAAGGATCATTTTGACTGCCTCCAGAAGTTAGATCAGATGGCAAATTGGATTTGGTGCTAGGTCTTTCCCTTTAGGTTTTACCCCAACAATGTTTTCATTAGTTTCGCTCACTCTCGAAATCAAGCATTTTACAGCAGGTTGGAGCAGCCTGTATCTCAGCACAGGAATAAGGTAGGGAAGAATTCAAATGCTCATTTTGACTGCCTCCAGAAGTTAGATCAGATGGCAAATTGGATTTGGTGCTAGGTCTTTCCCTTTAGGTTTTACCCCAACAATGTTTTCATTAGTTTCGCTCACTCTCGAAATCAAGCATTTTACAGCAGGTTGGAGCAGCCTGTATCTCAGCACAGGAATAAGGTAGGGAAGAATTCTAAGGCTCATTTTGACTGCCTCCAGAAGTTAGATCAGATGGCAAATTGGATTTGGTGCTAGGTCTTTCCCTTTAGGTTTTACCCCAACAATGTTTTCATTAGTTTCGCTCACTCTCGAAATCAAGCATTTTACAGCAGGTTGGAGCAGCCTGTATCTCAGCACAGGAATAAGGTAGGGAAGAATTCAAATGCTCATTTTGACTGCCTCCAGAAGTTAGATCAGATGGCAAATTGGATTTGGTGCTAGGTCTTTCCCTTTAGGTTTTACCCCAACAATGTTTTCATTAGTTTCGCTCACTCTTGAAATCAAGCATTTTACAGCAGGTTGGAGCAGCCTGTATCTCAGCACAGGAATAAGGTAGGGAAGAATTCAAATGCTCATTTTGACTGCCTCCAGAAGTTAGATCAGATGGCAAATTGGATTTGGTGCTAGGTCTTTCCCTTTAGGTTTTACCCCAACAATGTTTTCATTAGTTTCGCTCACTCTCGAAATCAAGCATTTTACAGCAGGTTGGAGCAGCCTGTATCTCAGCACAGGAATAAGGTAGGGAAGAATTCTAAGGATCATTTTGACTGCCTCCAGAAGTTAGATCAGATGGCAAATTGGATTTGGTGCTAGGTCTTTCCCTTTAGGTTTTACCCCAACAATGTTTTCATTAGTTTCGCTCACTCTCGAAATCAAGCATTTTACAGCAGGTTGGAGCAGCCTGTATCTCAGCACAGGAATAAGGTAGGGAAGAATTCAAATGCTCATTTTGACTGCCTCCAGAAGTTAGATCAGATGGCAAATTGGATTTGGTGCTAGGTCTTTCCCTTTAGGTTTTACCCCAACAATGTTTTCATTAGTTTCGCTCACTCTGGAAATCAAGCATTTTACAGCAGGTTGGAGCAGCCTGTATCTCAGCACAGGAATAAGGTAGGGAAGAATTCTAAGGCTCATTTTGACTGCCTCCAGAAGTTAGATCAGATGGCAAATTGGATTTGGTGCTAGGTCTTTCCCTTTAGGTTTTACCCCAACAATGTTTTCATTAGTTTCGCTCACTCTCGAAATCAAGCATTTTACAGCAGGTTGGAGCAGCCTGTATCTCAGCACAGGAATAAGGTAGGGAAGAATTCTAAGGCTCATTTTGACTGCCTCCAGAAGTTAGATCAGATGGCAAATTGGATTTGGTGCTAGGTCTTTCCCTTTAGGTTTTACCCCAACAATGTTTTCATTAGTTTCGCTCACTCTCGAAATCAAGCATTTTACAGCAGGTTGGAGCAGCCTGTATCTCAGCACAGGAATAAGGTAGGGAAGAATTCTAAGGCTCATTTTGACTGCCTCCAGAAGTTAGATCAGATGGCAAATTGGATTTGGTGCTAGGTCTTTCCCTTTAGGTTTTACCCCAACAATGTTTTCATTAGTTTCGCTCACTCTCGAAATCAAGCATTTTACAGCAGGTTGGAGCAGCCTGTATCTCAGCACAGGAATAAGGTAGGGAAGAATTCTAAGGCTCATTTTGACTGCCTTCAGAAGTTAGATCAGATGGCAAATTGGATTTGGTGCTAGGTCTTTCCCTTTAGGTTTTACCCCAACAATGTTTTCATTAGTTTCGCTCACTCTCGAAATCAAGCATTTTACAGCAGGTTGGAGCAGCCTGTATCTCAGCACAGGAATACGGTAGGGAAGAATTCTAAGGCTCATTTTGACTGCCTCCAGAAGTTAGATCAGATGGCAAACTGGATTTGGTGCTAGGTCTTTCCCTTTAGGTTTTACCCCAACAATGTTTTCATTAGTTTCGCTCACTCTGGAAATCAAGCATTTTACAGCAGGTTGGAGCAGCCTGTATCTCAGCACAGGAATAAGGTAGGGAAGAATTCTAAGGCTCATTTTGACTGCCTCCAGAAGTTAGATCAGATGGCAAATTGGATTTGGTGCTAGGTCTTTCCCTTTAGGTTTTACCCCAACAATGTTTTCATTAGTTTCGCTCACTCTCGAAATCAAGCATTTTACAGCAGGTTGGAGCAGCCTGTATCTCAGCACAGGAATAAGGTAGGGAAGAATTCTAAGGCTCATTTTGACTGCCTCCAGAAGTTAGATCAGATGGCAAATTGGATTTGGTGCTAGGTCTTTCCCTTTAGGTTTTACCCCAACAATGTTTTCATTAGTTTCGCTCACTCTCGAAATCAAGCATTTTACAGCAGGTTGGAGCAGCCTGTATCTCAGCACAGGAATAAGGTAGGGAAGAATTCTAAGGCTCATTTTGACTGCCTCCAGAAGTTAGATCAGATGGCAAATTGGATTTGGTGCTAGGTCTTTCCCTTTAGGTTTTACCCCAACAATGTTTTCATTAGTTTCGCTCACTCTCGAAATCAAGCATTTTACAGCAGGTTGGAGCAGCCTGTATCTCAGCACAGGAATAAGGTAGGGAAGAATTCTAAGGCTCATTTTGACTGCCTCCAGAAGTTAGATCAGATGGCAAATTGGATTTGGTGCTAGGTCTTTCCCTTTAGGTTTTACCCCAACAATGTTTTCATTAGTTTCGCTCACTCTCGAAATCAAGCATTTTACAGCAGGTTGGAGCAGCCTGTATCTCAGCACAGGAATACGGTAGGGAAGAATTCTAAGGCTCATTTTGACTGCCTCCAGAAGTTAGATCAGATGGCAAACTGGATTTGGTGCTAGGTCTTTCCCTTTAGGTTTTACCCCAACAATGTTTTCATTAGTTTCGCTCACTCTCGAAATCAAGCATTTTACAGCAGGTTGGAGCAGCCTGTATCTCAGCACAGGAATAAGGTAGGGAAGAATTCTAAGGCTCATTTTGACTGCCTCCAGAAGTTAGATCAGATGGCAAATTGGATTTGGTGCTAGGTCTTTCCCTTTAGGTTTTACCCCAACAATGTTTTCATTAGTTTCGCTCACTCTCGAAATCAAGCATTTTACAGCAGGTTGGAGCAGCCTGTATCTCAGCACAGGAATAAGGTAGGGAAGAATTCTAAGGATCATTTTGACTGCCTCCAGAAGTTAGATCAGATGGCAAATTGGATTTGGTGCTAGGTCTTTCCCTTTAGGTTTTACCCCAACAATGTTTTCATTAGTTTCGCTCACTCTCGAAATCAAGCATTTTACAGCAGGTTGGAGCAGCCTGTATCTCAGCACAGGAATAAGGTAGGGAAGAATTCAAATGCTCATTTTGACTGCCTCCAGAAGTTAGATCAGATGGCAAATTGGATTTGGTGCTAGGTCTTTCCCTTTAGGTTTTACCCCAACAATGTTTTCATTAGTTTCGCTCACTCTGGAAATCAAGCATTTTACAGCAGGTTGGAGCAGCCTGTATCTCAGCACAGGAATAAGGTAGGGAAGAATTCTAAGGCTCATTTTGACTGCCTCCAGAAGTTAGATCAGATGGCAAATTGGATTTGGTGCTAGGTCTTTCCCTTTAGGTTTTACCCCAACAATGTTTTCATTAGTTTCGCTCACTCTCGAAATCAAGCATTTTACAGCAGGTTGGAGCAGCCTGTATCTCAGCACAGGAATAAGGTAGGGAAGAATTCTAAGGCTCATTTTGACTGCCTCCAGAAGTTAGATCAGATGGCAAATTGGATTTGGTGCTAGGTCTTTCCCTTTAGGTTTTACCCCAACAATGTTTTCATTAGTTTCGCTCACTCTCGAAATCAAGCATTTTACAGCAGGTTGGAGCAGCCTGTATCTCAGCACAGGAATAAGGTAGGGAAGAATTCTAAGGCTCATTTTGACTGCCTCCAGAAGTTAGATCAGATGGCAAATTGGATTTGGTGCTAGGTCTTTCCCTTTAGGTTTTACCCCAACAATGTTTTCATTAGTTTCGCTCACTCTCGAAATCAAGCATTTTACAGCAGGTTGGAGCAGCCTGTATCTCAGCACAGGAATAAGGTAGGGAAGAATTCAAATGCTCATTTTGACTGCCTCCAGAAGTTAGATCAGATGGCAAATTGGATTTGGTGCTAGGTCTTTCCCTTTAGGTTTTACCCCAACAATGTTTTCATTAGTTTCGCTCACTCTCGAAATCAAGCATTTTACAGCAGGTTGGAGCAGCCTGTATCTCAGCACAGGAATAAGGTAGGGAAGAATTCTAAGGCTCATTTTGACTGCCTCCAGAAGTTAGATCAGATGGCAAATTGGATTTGGTGCTAGGTCTTTCCCTTTAGGTTTTACCCCAACAATGTTTTCATTAGTTTCGCTCACTCTCGAAATCAAGCATTTTACAGCAGGTTGGAGCAGCCTGTATCTCAGCACAGGAATAAGGTAGGGAAGAATTCTAAGGCTCATTTTGACTGCCTCCAGAAGTTAGATCAGATGGCAAATTGGATTTGGTGCTAGGTCTTTCCCTTTAGGTTTTACCCCAACAATGTTTTCATTAGTTTCGCTCACTCTCGAAATCAAGCATTTTACAGCAGGTTGGAGCAGCCTGTATCTCAGCACAGGAATAAGGTAGGGAAGAATTGTAAGGCTCATTTTGACTGCCTCCAGAAGTTAGATCAGATGGCAAATTGGATTTGGTGCTAGGTCTTTCCCTTTAGGTTTTACCCCAACAATGTTTTCATTAGTTTCGCTCACTCTCGAAATCAAGCATTTTACAGCAGGTTGGAGCAGCCTGTATCTCAGCACAGGAATAAGGTAGGGAAGAATTCTAAGGCTCATTTTGACTGCCTCCAGAAGTTAGATCAGATGGCAAATTGGATTTGGTGCTAGGTCTTTCCCTTTAGGTTTTACCCCAACAATGTTTTCATTAGT
>NW_027145371.1:0-22503 GCF_026170545.1 Melanerpes formicivorus | reverse complement strand
CCAATCCTCTCTTGAACACCTCCAGGGACGGTGACTCCACCACCTCCCTGGGTTTTTTAAAAAAAAGAATTTACAAGCAGTGACAGCACACATTGGGGACACTGGGGTGGCAGGCGGTGACACACATTTAGGTAGCCCGGGGTGACGGAACAATAACCCCCAGCCCCCTCTACCTCACCTCATGGTGCTGCTGGGGTGTTCAAATATTGTTGATATTATGCAATTAGTTCTGTAGGAGTGACTTGGTAGTATGCAACATAACAGATTATTTAGAGCAGAGGCACCGGCAGGCCCTCTGTGGTCCCAGCTGGCCTGCCGCCTGCAGCCTGGGCTATGCACTTTTTGGGTTTTGGGTGAGAAATATATCCTACTTTAAAATGTTACACAGGTCTGAGATTTACTGTTCAGAAACATTGCCTACATCAATGTTTGCACATTATGATGGAGCAGGGTCTGGCAGCAATACCCCCTAGAAGGGCCACTGCTTCCCAGGCAGGCTCCAGGAGCTACGGCAGGGAATGACAGTTTGCACCAGAACAACATCAGTAGCACATTTTCCTCATCCACCCCCCAGCAAAATGAATGTATCATTAGAAGCCAAAAAAGAAATCTATATTAAGATACTGCTAATGTTCTAACAAAGTGACACAAACAAGTTACACCGTTAACAACTCACCTTCTTCCTACTCTAGTTATTTATAGCAGTCTCTGAATTTTTACTGATATACCACAGTCAATTAATTCTGCTGTTCCCCCCCTACCCCAAAAGAACAAAAAAACAGGATAAACAAGGGACAAAGTCAAATCTTTAAAATAGAATTTCTTTCCCGCAGTTTATTTCAGTTAGATATTTAGGACTGAGCTTATCAAGCCAACTGGTAGGCATCCTGCACATGGCATAGCACCTAGCACCAGCTCTCTGCATGTGCTGAATCATGGCGGCTGATTTTACAGGAGCCAGTGGTATGTTCACATATTACAAAGCAGGAGCACACCTTTTATTATGACAGTCTCTTAAATAGCAAGCTGTTAGTCAACAATGTTAAAAACCAACTGATCAATCATTAAATGACCTTAGAATAAAATGTGCCGTTCCTGTACTTGAGCTAGCACAACCCAAGTAAATATCTCTAAAAGGAAAAGCAAAGTCTTCTTTGACAGAAACCAATTTGATATGGAAATGGGTCAACAGTTGCTTTAGATGTAGCACAGTTTTGATTTGATCTGCTATATTTGGACTCTGTATGAGGCGCTTCCAGTAACATCGGTATTGCTTATACATGAGACTTTTGCATAATCACTGTATGAAACATTAGAACTCTTCAAACTGAGAATGATTTTCAGAACGACTATACATATCTATGTTAATAATGTGGATACAACAGTATTTGCTGAAGAAAAAGAACAACTGTTTTCTAAAACAAATAGGATTCATGAAACATTGCTTGGCAGACTATTGTTCAAAAGCCCACACAGTCCTTATCCGAGAGAAGCCCAAATGCATTCACAGGCACGAAGTTATACATAACATCGAGCTCAGAACAGACACTGGTCACAAAAAAAAAAAAAAGGAAAAATAATTTGAGATACATTTATTTTACAAATGAAATCCTGCATTTCTACCAAACCAGCTTTCATATTCTTGCCTTTCAGACATGATCATAGTTTGAGTTGTTCATATTTCAAGAAAAACAAGCAGATTCCATTTTAAGATTTTCCTTTCAAGGATATTGTATAACCTTGTACTTCACACACTTTGGCTGCTAGCCTTCCAGTCCACTTTGTTATTCCCATGTAGTTGCTAGTAATGCTTGTATCACCACAGGGATTAAGTTAATTTCACTCCTGAAAACTACAAAAAGATCATTTCACCACACTTACCACCATGTTAGGGAACTTTCCCAAGCAAGCAGATATTTCTTCTTTTCTTTCTTGGCCTTCACTCACATATGCTATCAATATGTTCTTGTTTGCCCTTGCATTCTGCTGTCTGACCTTGGGAAGAAAAACATACGTGTAATACCTTCCTTTAACTACATAGTAACAATGAATGCAAGCACTCACATCTCAAGAGCCAAGGACAGGCATTGAAGATCAGCTACTGACTCCTGCAGAGTAATCATAACAAGGAATGCAACCTTGGTCATAGATGAGGTCTTGGTAGCCCTCACAGCACAGCATCATGACTAAGTGCTGGGCACAGGCAACCTGCAAAACCAGAAGTCACAGTGACCATTTTCAGTCAACCTCTGTACACTACTTATATTGAAACTGGACACATTCAGATTATATTATCATAGATTGTAATATTAACATGTAATTTCTAGAGAGATGTAAATGAGTTATTGTAGCCACAGTAAGCCAGAGGTTTGCTGAAATCTAGGGAAGTGGGAATGCTAGGTCTTCATAAAGGAAACAGAATGAGAAAAAAATCTATCAGGCTATTTGTGATTAATAGGACTGAAAAAGTCACTTTTTATTAGTAATAATGATTCTAAATGTAACAGGAATTAAATTGTAATTACAGGAGTTACTAACCTCTACAGAATCAACATGAATACCCATTGGATTCCAATGTTAGTTCTATCTTACATAGCAATAAACACAACATTCTGAAAGCAAAAGTCTACAGTACATAACTGTACAAGGGTACAGCCCATTCAGTCAAAGCATACTCTAACCTAGTAATTCCTACAGCATATTGCAATTATTACACTAACTGCTATTAGTGAAAAACAAACTACTCAATCCTATGGCTGGCTTTCTAACAGATGTCATACATAATGTTTAACAAGTAGTTCATGTCTCTTGACATCATTTTACCACTTGGAAAATAAGAATGCTTTCAGATCACTGAATGGTAGACATTATAGAAGTGGAAAGCACTATTATTTGTTGTATTATTATTATTTAATGTAACATATGGATGAAAAATTCTGGCTTGTTTGACCAGGAAGACAGCCTTATATGTTTAAAATTAAATTAGCATAGAAAAAAAAATTAAGCAAACAGACTATCTCAAACAGGAAATGAAATAAACAGTATGGAGTTCTTTAAATACATAACAAGTAGTCAGCAAAAGGGCTGTGAACGGAACCTGAGTGGGAAGCTTGTGACCAGTGAGGCTGATATTGCTGGAAGCCTGAATGAAAGTTAAAAGGCTCCATGACTAGGCCAGACTATACAGGCAATTAGAAGTGCTGAATGCTGCCAAGGCATCAGGCCAACAAGAATTACAACTCAACAAACTGAATGAAGGAGAGTAGGGGGAGGGAAAAAAAAAGAGAGAGAGAAAGAAAAAAAAAAAGGAAAGGCTTTAATTAAATATTTGAGATCTCACAAAGGATGGGGAAAGTGCCAGGTAACTGGAAGATGGTTAACTAAACGGAAGAGGTCTGTTCGCTCATTAATGCGTGGGGGAATTTACAAGTGTAACTTCTACTACCATTAATTGGAGCTACAGTAAATGAATCATGCCAGTGTATACTGGTGGGGAAAGGCTCTTGTTACCTAGACGGGTCTTGCCTGTTAATGGAGGGTTTATCGAAGAGTTATGGGGTGATTTTTTGTATGGAGCTTCTTGAAATAAAAGCCTGTGCTACTTTAAATGCAGGATGATCCCAGAATAAAGCAATATTTTCTTAGCAACATTTTTTCAGAATTGTGCAAACATTTACTTCCCCCTGCCCTGCAGCTCAGGAATCCCAAAATAACCCTGTGGGACACACATGAGATTCAAAGCAGATAAAGTAACTTCATTTCTGCAGTTCCTTGTCAGAAGGGTCACCAGTTGGGATGATTTAATTGTGCCTGTGCTGAAATGAAGCAGGGAAATGAAGCCAGCGGGTCACTCACCCGCAAAGGAACAGTAGGAAAGAGGAGAACAGAAGTTCTTGTCAAAGGACCTAACGTTGGCAAGGCTAGCTAAAGAACTGCAAGTGTACTATATGTCACTGGACCCAATTAGAAACACTATAGAGGTAACTACATCAGATAGGTACTTATACATTTTAACCCAGCTTCAAATTCCATGGTTTTCACAATATCTATCACAGGTCAAATTTCAAATGCGTGTTTGTTATAGTACACTATTTTGCTACCCACTGTTATTCCATTAAATCCAAAGATTGCTTTAAAACAAAATTTTAACCTTCATTGTTCCCATAGCATTACAGTGAAGGCAGAACTTATTTACAGACTAAAAAGAGAATCATATTTTTTTTCAGCTGCAACCAGACAAATTTTTGAGTACATAAAACATGCTGTATTTTCAGAGCCCATGAACACAAACCAGAAATAATAGCTTTAATAACCCTTCCAGGTGCATAAAACAGAAGTAAAGGGCCAGGAAGTTTATGTCATGGTCCCATGTTGATTACTTTATCAGTATTTCGAACCGAAAACAAGAAACCATTGGAGTTTCAGAGTATGGCATTAAAAAAGGGCAGAATTCAGCATCTGTTCTCCACATGACTATATATCACAGGACCGTTTAGAATAAGGAATCTATTTTTAAAAAAACACACACAACATAAAAAGGCTCATGAATAAAAGGATATAAGCCTTCACAGGCTTGAGGTCACAAAATAATTTTAAAACTTCAACTGCCCTCAGATTTTCAAGAACTTAGTTTCTCACGTGAAATGTGTCTATGCAAGTGCATGTTAAAAGACTTTGTATTCTTGACCTTTATTAATGCTTCACCAGAAAAGCAGTCAGGTAGCCCCCTCAGCAAGCCAAATGTTTCTGAAGCTTACAGACTAATCTGGACTTGGAGTCTCATTTCATTACAGGAATATTACAATGTATCTTAAAAAGTAAAGGAGAGTGTTAGCACAATAAACCAAAATTATGGCTACCACTAACAGTAAATGAGAGATCCAGCAAAGTATTTACTGTTCTTGAAGACAGAAATTATTTCATATCATCATCACAGGATTACCTGATAAAAAGCAGCTGCCAAGAATGATTTGCTTTCCTCTTTTGCCTACTCTTATGAAAATATGGACATCTGTAAAGACAGGAAGGATCCACATCTACAAATGCTAAGAGAGAGAGTTTATTCCAGAAGTACATCCTTTATGGCCATAACAGAATCAAATATTAGACAACAATCAAATGTAGCCATGATTTTTATATAGAACCTAAAGGCTGACACAAAAGCCAAAGTCCATATTACTAGCCAAATATATTTTTGAAGATTAAGATTGGAAAAAAATTCAAATTTTCACATTAAGGTCGTGGACTATATCATAGCTTAATTTATAATTTCCAGGCGTATAAGGCAAGCATAGACAGACCATATGTCTTTTCTTGGCCTTTAAATGCTCCTATTTTCCACTAGACTTGCCTTTTTCTCCATCTATTGGCAGCCATACCATTTGCTATTCAGGTGATTGGCTGTAATGAGCCAACTCCTGTTTCCGTATGAATAACCACTTTTTTCCCCAATTATTTAAGCTGCCAGCAAGTCACTGGTGTCATGTTCTTTGATGCAAATCTGATTTGTCAATAGGGAACAGGACTACATAAAGAGAGGATCTATGACGATACTCTTAGCTTAATATTTTTTTGTAAATGTTATTCAGTTTAGCTTCCAGGGAATATGGGGAAGGCAGCAATGGTCCACAGTAAAAAGCAAGAATATCTTTAATTTGCTTTGTGCTCCACATGCCCTTGTAATCAGCCTTCCCATATGGTAGTCTGAAATAAATTTATCAATCTCCATTATGTATTTATGTCATTTTAAAAGGTCCATTTTAGTCAACATCAAAATTATTAAAATGTCACATTTAATTTTAAAATTGTATTAAAAAAGTTAAAACACTGAATATATAGTTTGATATTTATAATTTTGGGAAATAAGCACACACAGAAAAGCATGGGGAGGGGGAGACGCTTCTGAGGCCAATGAGCACCAGTTATTAACAATATGAGAACTAAATATATCATTTTAACTCACTTTTTTGAAAGGTCATTTTTAATTAATCTTTCTTAAATAGGCTTGGATATTTTTCACTTAAAGAAAAACAGATTACATTTTGCAATCCAAGAGACCTTCTCTTTGGAATTCACCATGATAAGAGTGATCACAGGGTAAGGGGCAGCTTCCTTCCTAGTGTCAGTGCTCCTGATTGCAAGCACCATCTTGGACAGCAAATAGCTAAAGAATAACAACTTGTCTTCCATTGACAAGTTCCTGTATTAAACCTCTAATATAAAACAACAGAAGAAATGTTTCCCCAGTATTCAAGGCCTAGTCTATTTATTACCTACCTTCAACCTCTACCGTTTCAAGAAGCTTCCCCAGATCTCTATCAAGTAGATTTTCCAAGTGTTGTCCATTTTTTCCAATGTGGTTCCAATTAAACACCATTTTAAGCCTTTAATTTCTTAACATCTGCTTCTGCAACACAGATACCAGCAGCCAATCAAAAGAGATATTTTAAGTACATATTAAAACCTGCTGTTGTGCTACAAAACTGATTCAGTTCTCCATGTTCCCAGGTGCTTGGTTGGGACTTTACCTATGAACTAATTAGCTCCTGTAGGAAGATCTCTTATAACAGCAGCTGTCCTAAACAACCACTGCTCTTTTGCTGAAAGGGTTTCTAGGTTGGTTGTTTGGGGTATTTTACCATTAAAAATAAACTAATAAATTATTGTTTACGTAAAGTTGACAGCACTTTGCAGAGAGCTGAGGTAAAACAAATGAAGCCAGCAAAGGGAAAATAGCTGAAAAGCAAAATTATTTCTCAGCAGTCTGCTGAGAATTACAGCATTTTTGATCGCGCTGATTTACAAACAGGAAAGGTTCTGTCTAATCTCTGTCAGAGAAGAGGAAAATAGCTGTTAAACCTGAAATGCATGTAGTTCTAAACAAGACAAAACAAAAATGTTAAATGCAGTGTGCTTAATTAACCTGCAAAATTAATTTTTTAATAGGTTTAAAGTCACTATTTAACAAAAACCTGGCTTTATTATTACTACTGAGCTAAAACTCTGGTATTTAAAAGCACCCATAAAAGCAGAGCAGTTCACAGGTTTCTTTGATTACTTGAAATCAGTACTGGATTTGACTCTGTACTAAGCAAGGTTTTGTCTCCACATGCTGAAATAGCACATAAATAAAAATACATTTATATTGTAATTCACTAACTTTGATGCAGGAGTTAACTAGAATTTGTACAAATAATTTTATACTTTTTTTCGCCAGTGTGTATTATAATGTGTTTTAAGGTCATTGCCCATTATAATGTATATACTGAAACTAAACTGGCTATCACAAACTCTAAAGGAGCATTGCAGACCAGGTACCAGGTTGAAGGCATTTAGACCCTGGAAAGAACAAATAAATGCCTGATTGGATTTTCAAAAGTTAAGGTACCTACCTGCTCTCTAGTTGCCTAAATGCTTTCAAATCTATTAATAAATAGTAATGGACTAATACAAGGCACAGATTAGCTGGAGCCTACATTTGAAATCTGTTCTCAAATCTCATTTGCAGATTGGCCAGATGGTAATTAGTGTGGAGGTGTTCTCCAGGCAGACTTGCTTTTAGGGCAGGGTTTTTTACATTTTACTGAAGGGAGGAGGAAAGGAATTTATTTATTTTTTTCCTTTTAACATTAGTAACAGCTAGGAAGGGGTGAATAAAAGCTGATCTTACAACAGAATATTCTCTAGCTTGTTACCTTTAAGAAAGTGCTTGCAATTTAATCCAGAGAGACCAATAAACAGAAGACTAAAATAAAAAGGCAGAAGGCTGCAGTGTCAAAGTGCTGTTAAAGTACATGAGAAAAGCAATCCACTTGGGGTTCATTGTAACACTTCTAATAATGAGCTTCCCATATTTAGACACAAGAGATAGCAAATTCAAACCCCCTGGAAAGGATACAATACAGTTATACAACAACATAGCAAACTGTATTTGTTTTGTTATTACTACCTATGCACCCTATGGTTTCTTTAGGGAAGATGATATGATATCTTTATACTGTGATGTGTAAAGTAGTCAGAAATCTCTCTTTGACTCCACCAACATATTAAAATCCTTCCCAAACAGCGAAAGACCTACAACTTGATGCTAAGCTTGATCTTAAGCATCACTAAAAAAAAATAGTATGTTTTGTTACTGCATTTCTCTCTGAGAGGTTTTCAAAATCCTTCCAGTCAGTACATGAGATAGGATACATATTGTCGGGGATAAGTTGTTAAAGTGAATTTGAAATGTGCTTCTCAAAATATCGTTTACACATTTACCAGATGGTAAAATAAACATGTAAATTGTTATCGAGTATACACCAACTTTATACTACAATTTTACCCACTGTAGAAATGGTGTAAAAATGTTGAATATAGTGTTACTTGTTCATTTAATAGTTTATTAACATTTTAAATACATTTGGGAAATAGGTTTACTTTCAAAGAAAAAGAATTGCTTACAAAAACATTGTTTTAAGCCATTGCTCAGGCCAAATGAACCTATTTGACTCTACATTTATCACTCACCTTGTCAATAATAGTATTAGCATAATTATAGCTCGTTTCTAAGTACTTGCCTGTGCATAGACATGCTTGTTTAATGGAATGGATTTTCAAAGATCAATTTAAGGGGACCAAAGGGCAAAAAATGTAATTTTAAGAAGTACAGTTACCAATATCTTAGTTATAGTAACTGCTATTAAGACCAACATGTCACTTTGTCACTGGAATTTAGTCTCTCATGAGCCACAGTACATGCCCAGAAATCTGAAGACATGAATACTGTATGTATGGCAAAATAGGTGTGTGCTAACAAACCCCTGTATCCAAAGAAGAGGCTAATACATGCACTATTTAGCAACAGGCAGAAGTTAGAATCTTCCAGCTCAAAGAGCAACCCTTGTCTTGCTCTAAAAGAAAAGGTCCTGTTTCATGTAATCACTTGTTAATGATCTTGGTAGAAGACAATATATCAAGGATTTTGATGGAAGACAGTTGGTTGCACTTCTTTTTGCAGTTCTGTTTCTACCTAATCAGCACACCAATTACACTGTGTTACAGTATTGTCTTTCCCCCCTTTCAGGCTATGCCAACTCATTTTTTTTGCTGTCTTAGATGAGGAACTTCCCTCATCTATGAGGACATATATTCACTCAGCATATTTTATTTTTAGTCTTATGCACCCAGCAGACTTTGAACTAATTACTCCTTAGAAATGAGCATATTGACTAGTCTTTAAAATATATAAGGACTTCTTGGTTGACCCACAATTGGGTCTTTCTTGGATTTTCACCTGCCTTTTGTCTGAATTACATTTTTCAGAGGCTTTTCACAGCATCTAAATTCAATCTCATGCTAACCATTAAGTTTCTCTTAACTATTGCAGTGCTGCTTTACTATCATATGCCCTCAGAAACAAGGTGTTGTCACATAGATACATACAATACATGATTCTCAAAGTAGTAGCACAGAGGAAACTTAGAGATAAGCATTAGTAGGTGCCACTACATAAAGAACTCCTAACCAAAATTATTTTTAAAGAATGCCTCCCCCACCCCCCCACAGAGAGCTAGTATAAAAGTAATAGATAATAGACTTTAACAAACCTGTCTGATTTCTTGAACTCTGAAAGCTTGTGATATAAGATTCAGCAGTCCTGCTGAAAAACAAAGTGACAAAAGCTGCTCCACACTGGGTGCTTGATCAGAGGTCCAGCAGGATCTTGTAGGAAAAGATGAAAAACAAACCAATTTGCATTCAAGCACTTTTAAAGCACCATTTGAAATTTGCTGTTTCACCAACCTGCCTTTTGGATTACACTCTGCAGCTATTTTACAAAAAGAGACATAAATATTTCATGATATTGAAGAGATTGCAACAATAAGTTTTTATGCAGGAATAAATAATAACATAATGTAATTGTATACCCTCGACATTTCTGGAAAGCACTGGTTTAGAAATTGTTAGGCAGAAACACAAGTTACAACTTAAAAGAAATAGCCTAAGTGGGGTAGGAAGCAGATTGACTGACGCATGTAGACAGAAGGTGTCCAATAGCACACCTACAATTACCAGTATACCTCTATATATGAATCTAGAAAAATATGGGAAAGCTTTACAGTCTTACCACCAAAATCCCTACTTCATTCAAGTCACATATTGATTTTTGGTGTACAAACACGTACTATAGACTAAAACACTAAACATGAGAGAGAACTGATAAAAAAAGCATTGTCTTCAGAGCCTGAGCCACAGAGCACCAAACTCCTCTGCCAACTAACTTCGAAGCAGAGCCTGAGCCAACACTTCTATAAAGGCAGGGTGAG
This sequence comes from Melanerpes formicivorus, assembly GCF_026170545.1. Taxonomy (NCBI): domain Eukaryota; kingdom Metazoa; phylum Chordata; class Aves; order Piciformes; family Picidae; genus Melanerpes; species Melanerpes formicivorus. The sequence continues at coordinate 12,193 of NW_027145371.1, read as the reverse complement.
CACTGGAAACTTGTAGCATATGCTGCTATTTACATAACTAATTGTAGCATGCACAGTCAAAAAACAGCCTCTAGCTTTAACATATACGTGCAAAATAATTGATTTTATTATGTACAGAAAATTAGAAACTGTCAGAAACAAAGCCACTAGTACCAGCCATAAGGAGGAATTTAGATTCATCTCCTAGATTGCAAAGGCTAGTTTTCACACAGTCGTGTGGTTTACAGCTAGAATATAAATCTAGACAAGATTCAATGACAGCTGATACCCTATCCAAGCTTTCGGTAAAACTGACATACACACCATAGTCTGATGGTGGAGACGCTCAAGAAAAATCCTCCCAGTCTCAGATGAGCTGTGGTTTGTCATTGCAGATACTGTAACACAAGATTAAACTTTGCGAACGGTATTGAAAATACAGAAATAATCCAATCTTACACAAAGAGATGGAACAAAAATGTGATGGTGTAGAATAAAAGCACTATCTGAGTTGCTCCTAAATCTCTGATGAAAAATAGAAGGACACCAAGATGTGGAAAAACACGTAAGATGGACTAAAGCTGCATTATACTGGCTACTTTTGTCTGAAAAAGAAAATCTCAAAAAATAAAATGCATGCAACTCAGGATTTCTCAGGCGTGTGTTTGTGTAATCCAGAGAAAAACCCATACTGGTTCTAGAATGTTCTCCTATTATTTAGAAATACCATTATTTGAGATAACATTTAATCCTTTACATTACATCTATATTGGCTAGACATGACACACTTGTTCTTGCAATTACAGAATGGACCAGAATTTGTTACAGATTTAAACACTTTTGTAAAAGAATACATTTAAAGCACGTTGTTTTAAGGTATCATCTGGCCAGGAGTTTTTTAGAAAATGGTGTTAAAAAATACAAATTTTTTTAAAATAAAAAGTTATAAAGAATCAGCCTTAGATCAGCAGAGAGCCCAAAAATTATAATGCAACACCATTAAAGCTAGGAGTTCAGCTGCTACATGCTACTTAAGAAAAAAAATCAGAAACAGACACCCTGGTTATGCAACTACAAATACTAAAAATATTTACTTTGTAGATTCCTACAAAATGGGTCATGTTAAATGTTTTGTAAGAGTTAAACCCTCCACAATCACATAAAACTCCATGTAAATGTAAATTTAAAACTACTGGTATAAAAGAGAGCAGCCTTCTATGTATCTCATCTTCTTCAGTAATCCTGAGCATGGCTTTCCTTGTTTAAGCATCTTCCACAGAAGTTGTTAGAGACAGCACATATCTACGTGCTCAAGCTGTAAACAGAATAAGCCATGGATGAGCCAGTGAAGCTCCCCCACCCTGGAGTAAAGGACAGAGGAGAGCAAAGCAGAGGATGAAGCTCACAGGAGGCTTGGACATCTACCAGGGTTAGAGACCAGAGGCTGGAGACTACAGCCGTATTTGCATCAGCTTCGAGCTCAGCTGCTTCATCACCCAGGAATACAGTGATGCATGCCGCATCTTAAAAAAACTCTCTGGGGGCAGGTTTCATGTTATAGATAAGCCTATCTCATGCCCACTTGCTGTGAAAGGGATCGCCACCTTCCTGTTGTCCTGCCCTTGCATCCACCAACCTGGCAGCCTTTACCATGCGGTATCACCATCATCATCCAAATTACTTCAGAGAGCTGAACTGACAGCAAACCAACCCTCACAAGAAGGGTTGTGTACACAGAACTACACTTAACATCTTCTAGATCCTTATCCTGAGGCAGTTGTAGAGATCAAAATAAAGTTAACATGAAACATAATTACTGTTTAGTACAACGTGTCTTCAGCATTGGTGCTACTGTTGTCCCTCTATACCTGGGAAATGTGACCACAGCAACAGAACCACATTTTAATTACGAAGGGGAAAAAACCACCCCAAGCCCCACAACACGCAACACTGCTAAAGCAGAACAGACTTGGGCTATGATTCTGCAAAGACTTCTGTGCACGTACACGCTAAACTTTACACTGTCACAACACAATTATTTGTGTTGTTTCTCCATTTATAACATACTTGGAAAACAAGCACGTGACTGCTAATCAACTGCTGTGGGATTTGGCCTTCTACATTACCTATCTCTAAATGGCATTCAGTGCAATACATTCCTGAAGCACTCTTACATCCACGTTATTACAGTAGATTTTTATGATAATTTTTAAAGGCTCATTTTTAATTTCTGTGATTATGTTACATTAGTTTACATCTACTTATATAATCAGTCTGTGATTTAAAAAAAAATCATTTATATCAGTGAGAAGTTAAAGTAGACAATATACAGAAACACTAAAATGTTTAAAAAAACAATACTGAACATTAGCATCAGAGGGATTTATAGTATTTAGCACAAAGTATGTGTGGGGGGAAGAGCTACACTAGAAAACTCTGCAAAAAATGTGGAGAAGATTTGAGCATTACAAAATCCCAGAAACATATAAGAAGAACTGAAAATACCTGATTAATTTCCTTCCATTCAACTTCTGATCATTTATATTGAAAGAATACTGTTGTTTTGAATACTGCCCCTAAAAAAGGGACAAATTCTTGTACAACATACACCAAGCAAACTGGGTGTGAATCAGTTATGAAGACAATTAAACCCTCAAAATCAACCTTGACAATAAACAGAACTGAACAGAGACAAAAAAAAAAGCACAGTAAGGTAACAGTTGATTTTTTATATAATTATTTTAACACAGGAGAAACAAGGATGTGTGTAAAATTAATAGCCCTATCCATTCCATCAAAGGGCATCTGCTTCACATAGTATCTGAACCACAAGAGGAAACAATCAGGTGATACAAAACTGGTACTGAATCACTGAAGCCAATGCATTGACATAATTTGTACACAAGTTAAGGATTTAATTCATGCTATTCTGACCCAAATTCTGCAACAAATACCAATCCTCAATTAATATCTGAAATTAACTGCTCAATAATGCACCTGAGAATAAAACTGCAAAAAGTGTGGAAATTATTTAAAACTGCAAGCACTGGAGATTTTTCAGTGAGATTTCAATTTCTGAACATGGGGCTACTGAACTACTCAAGAGACTTCTGAAAAAACACCCCTTGCCACCATCACTTACGTACTGTAGTTTCCACAGGAAAATTTGAGAACTGCCAATAGAAAGCAGAACCTTCAACATCTTATTCAATATCTTGCACCTAATTCAAGTGAAATGTTCCCCTTCTAGTGCAAGAATAAACTGAGCTGCCAGAAAGGAGCTCACTCCAAGCTTACAGGAAGACCTATGTACAAACCCATTATGCTTTAGAAGTACAGTGGTAAAGCAGTGGCAACATGGAAAGGTAAGAGTTGCCGAAAGTGGCCATAGTGTGGAGAATCATTATTTCTCTGTGTTATTGCACCACAGATCTAATTTGGGGAAATGTAGGCACTGATCACAGAGCAACAGGTGAGACAAGAAGGTGCTGCGGCCAGGCCCTCAGGTGGGATTCCTCAATGATACAGGGTGAGTGTCAACTTTCCCCAGGGCCAGAGAAGAATCACCGTATTTCCTCAGTGTGTCCAGCAGGAGGTCTGTGGAGGATGGAGATGTGTAAGTCCAGTTGTAGTTTACTACCGATAAGTAACGTCTCCCCTTCAGCAAACATTTCCACAAAGGTAAATAAGCTCCATACAGGGTGTTGATCCATCATCAAAAGCATTTGCTAGCTTACATTTACGATTTCAGTTTAATTCTCTGAGAGTGGGTGTCTCCATCTAAACTAGGATACCTTTCAGCAATAGAAAATTTCTCTCAACTGAAAATACTGGTGCTGCTCTCTCACCCTTTACTCCCAGATCCAGCACTGTCCACTTCTTGGATAAACAAGAGCAGTCAATCTATAACTAAATATAATTCAAGAAAGAAGCCACCTACAAAAATTAATTCCACAGCATTAAGACGTGACTTTTGAAAAGTTTAAGTTATGCATCAGTGCTGTCACTTAAAAAAAAAAAAAAAAAAAAAAAAATAATTACCCAAACAAACAAAACAAGAATATTACAAATTATTGAAGTGGGAGCTTGTGTGATGCTCTTCGGTAATTCATCAATGCAGTACTTCTGCTATATTAAAAATTCAAATTATTAAGTGTACTCTAAATCAGTCAGTCACTTCAAGGTACACAGCTATCACAATTATTGAGAAAGGCCTTGATCCTGAAAACATTTATGCCTGTGAATTTTTAGACAAGCGAATAGTCTTTGTAGGACTGACCTTTTACTTTACGTTGTTCACACATATGAACTTGCATGCACGATCAGAGACTAAGGTAGGAATGCACATTTACAAGCTATCAACATTTTACCTAAAATGTCTCTCAAAACAGATTCAAAGTCATTACCAGCTGTTTCTTATTTAAAGCTTAAGAAATAAATGCTTGTTAATATCAATGTAATAGTATAAATAGTTTTATAAAGAAGTGATGTACCTGCAGTTTTCATCCATTCTGTCTCCAGGGTCTGTTTGCGGGGGTTTTTGGTGTTTTTTTTTTGTTGGCGGTTGTTTTTAAATACACAAAAAAATTGACCTAAAAAAGTCAACTTAAGACCCACAAGATCATCGATCTCATATCAGCCCCTTAATGTTACAAACACTGCAAGTACGAGAAATTGTAGTGACAGTATGAATAAAGCATCACAAAATTTATTGTGTAATATATTTTATAATGAAGTTATATCTAATCAGTAACGGCAGCCTTGTATCCTTAAAAATTAATGATTATTCTGCATTTGTAAGAAGAAAAATGTTATCTATGCTCCATGAGTTTTTTTACATACTTCAACCAGTGGTTTTTTTTCAGATATATAGATATAGATATTTGAACAAATGCAGAGCTTTCAAGTGTCATGCTCTCAAAGAAGTGGTGCATTTGTTTGTGCATTCCCAGTTAATATGCATTCTGACAAATGCATGAAATGTTATTACTAAGCTGTGAGGTTCTCCAGACCTACCACAAATATATCTATGTAGCTGGAAGGAACAGGATGCTGAAGACAAACATTTTCCTTCCTTCCCTCTACGTATCACTGTTGTTTCATTTTTTTTCTCTTTGACTTTGCCCCTGTATCTGAGCAAGTGACACATTCCCCACTGGAAACCACATTCATGACAAGTTTTAATATTTAAAATGAAAACTTGTGTTCATTCTGCACAGAACAGTACCTGAAAAGCATACTTTCATGCAAAATTCTTTTTTTCCAGCTTCTCCCAATATACACACATTTTTTCTTTTACATATCACAGTGATTTTAAAATGGTCTTATGTAATTTAAAGAAGATTTCCAAAAACAGTAACCTTTTACAAGGATAAATCAGCGCATTTCCAAATGACAAAGTGATCTGCAAGGGACATACAAAGCACCTGAAAAAAACAGACTGAAGAAAATAATTTTAACTATAGCAACAGCACTCACTGCATAATGTTATAAAGAAAATTATGCAATTAGCTCTCTTATCAGACTTATGAAAATTCAGATTTATGCCAGTTGGGAGGGAGAAAAAAAAATAATCATTGTTCACATCTCCCTTGAGCACTACCTAGGGGAGGGGAGTGATGACCAGACAGCGAAAATTAAGAACGTGTCCCACCTTACGCCTATTCTGCCAATCTGTCATGGTTGTTCTTCTAGCTCCATAGGTTTACATGATTTTTTTCCTAATTTTTTTTTTTTTTGCTGACAAGTAATACAAGACAGATTTTTGCCTTCTTAGGATCTTGCAATCTAGTTTAGACATAGCACGTCAAGTGGTGATGAAAGAAGGTTAGGGTGGGTTTGAAAAGATGAGGATTCCAACAGTAAACGATGCAGAGACATCAGTTTTGTAATGTACACATGTTTTGCATGATTCATTGGACCAAAATGGCCAAAGGAACTTAAAAAGCTGTCAAAGGCATCTTTACCTCTGACCTACCTAGTCATCCATCTGCTTCCTCATACTGTCAATCAAAACCCTCCCATGCTTATCACTATTCTATTACACGCATTTTCCACAATCATTTCTCCTCCAGCTCTTAAAAACTATCTTAGCGAACATTTCAATCAGTCATTAAAAATCTTGTTAAAATATGCAATGTGTCATCAAATATGCATAGCGTACTCGTGCAAAATCTGCAGCACGTAAATCACTGTATTACATTTGATATAGCATTAATGTAAAACGTTGTAGAAAGTATTACCATCAAGACCTTTGAATTAGTTTCTACGGATCGGAGCTTGACGTTGTGTTATATCACATGAAGCAAAGAAAGGGCAACTGAATAGACTATTTTGCACAATAAATAAGAAAAATTAAAAGCCCAGTCAGCACACCTAGAATTATACTTCATGTAAAATTCATGCAATTAGTTGCTGGACAAACAAATTCATTTACTGGTTTTGCTTCGACTAAAACAAGCAGAAGTACACCTCTGATAACAATAACCTAAAAAATTATAATAAAATGACCTACCGACAGGAATTAGCCTTTTTTACTTCTGCAGCCCTTAACTCTTCAAATCTCTCGCAGAAATAATTATGGATTATCCTGCCGAAATAGTTATGGAATGACATTAACCACTCACGCACAGGGAAGGATTTTCTTCAGACCTGTCACACGTTACGTATTTATTCCAGACCCGCTGGATAATCACCACTAAATACAACCTAGCACAGTAACTTTTAACAAGCGGTCTGCCTTCAGTGAGTGCCCGGATGCCCGGCCGGCAGTAACCCCCCGCGTCCCGCCGCTGCGGCCGGCTCCCCTCGGGGCTCCCCGTCCGGGAACGCCGCTGTCTCGGTCAGCAACCTTAGATGTCTGGTGGGGACAACGCGCGGGACAGAGGGAAGGGCGGCTTTTGCGGGCCGAGAGCAGGGAGGAAGGGCCAAAACCATTAACTTTTGCAGAGGCTTGCACCACCTGGTACGGGAAACACCTAGGAGGGCGTCAGGACAAGCCCCTCACCGTGCCGTTGAGGCCTCCGGGCACCGCAGGAGGCAGTTTGACGCTGGAGAGGTGGGGGGTCGAGGGGGGGGGGGGGTCGCGAGCGGCACTGCGGCCTCCCCTGTCCAGTACGAGGCGGCCGAGGAAGGGCGCGCACCTCCCGCCGCACCGACTGCCTGCTCTTCTCCGAGGGACCTTCTCCCTCCTAACTGTCCAGGCTCCGAGGGGTATGGCCCCCCACGGCCCCTCTGTGGGAGGGCGCCCGGCGGCCGCGCAGTCCCCATCTCCGTTCTGGATACAACCCGGTGAGTCGACTCGACGGCAGCCGGGGGGCGAGCGACGCATCCCGCTGCCCTGCGAGTTCGCCGCCGTAGGCCTGCGGACCCTGCTCTCTCCCGCGTCCCCTTCCCCCCACGGCGCGCACCCGGCGGAGGCGTTAGGGATGCAGAGGCCCCGCCTGAGGTAAAACCGCCCCGCACTTCGCGGGGATGCGAGGGGAAGAACTGCAATTAGGCTGCTCAAGTCCTCCCGCGTCAATACCGTGACAGGACAGAATCCCCGTAGCAACTTCGCACCCGCGCTTCCATTCCCCCCCACCTCCCTCCTCCCCGCCGAGAAATCAGAATTAAACTGACCTTTTTCCCCAAACACCCTGCGCACCCCAACCCACGCAGGTGCCGGGGATGCCGCCTTTCCTAACGCCTATGGATAGCTGTTTTTTCAAAGGGGGCTGCACCCCTTGAAGGTCGGCAGAGTGGTGGTGCTGCGGGAATGGGGAGCTCCGCCGTCGCTCCATTGCCGCGGCAGCCCGCGCAGCGGGGAAGGCTGGTCCTCCGAAAGGACACCCGCCCCGGGAGCCCCGGCAGGGCACCTCGCTGAACGCCGTTGGGGCTCTGCCAGGGCAGTTCGTGCCCCAGCCAGACGAGAGGAAGCTGCGGGAGGGCAACGCTGCGCCCCTCGTCTCTGCTCCGCGAGCAAAGACCCCCCGCCACGGACCTGTCCTGCCTAAAAAATGCCGTTAGGGAGTTTAAGAGTGAAAGGCAGGGATAATTATAAAACTCTCAAACCCGACGGGGTTTCATCTCGCTCTTTCTCTTTCTGCAAACCTCCAGTCTTAGCGCGGTGTACTCCCTCACCCCCCACAAAACGCCGAGGGCAGACTACCGCGCCTCGAGCCGAGACCAGGCGTGGGGCGAGCTCACGCTCGCCTCTTCCCCTTGGCCTCCCCTAATTTCATACTTGCAAAACAGCGAAGTGCTTCTCAACAAGACGTTAACGTTTTGCCAGGTTTATTTTACTTGGTATACACAGACGATACAAACGGGCAAAAACCGAAACATTCTCAATGGAGCATGTACTGGTATAAATTATTCAGTTCCACAGACGTAACAGAACAAATATAAAAATCACAACATTCGATTTACATAAGAGTCAAAAATATACACACGTTTATGACCCTGAATTTCTATTAGGAAATTTCCCCATCGAGTGTAATCTAGACTGAATATTTAGCCTGATGCATATTTCAGTTTATAATTGGTTTCTTCCATATAAAAATGCGTTAATTGTATAGATTTGCTACTCAAAATTCGAAGACTTACTATTCTGCTTCGCCGGGGGGGGGAAGGAAGGGAAAAGGGGGGGGGACACCGGACCTGGAGGGATATTACTTCTCCTTCATTAATATAAGAGGTTTACAGGAAAGATCGCTCTTACTTTCGATGTGCATTTGATTCCCCAGGAAGTCAGATCTTGGTTAGCTACTTTATGAAAAAGTCAATTCCAAAACTAAATGCAGTAAAATATACAACTCACAATTCATCTTCACTGGACTACACTATGGTTACCAACAATTCAGTCGTCTATATCTTTTTTTCTTTTTTTTTCCTTTTTTTTTAGATTATTCATTACAAAGATTTACAGCAATATAAAGAATGAGGGGGAAACTGCAAAGAAATTTGAAAAGAGTTTGTCAGCATATTTGGCACCTGCAGGGACCAGTAATGGATTTGGCACTTGGGGGCGGGGGGGGGGGGGGGGAGTGTTGGGGGGAATACCATAAAAATAATACTGCTGATGTCGAACTAGTTCGTTTAAAGAAAAATACAGAGGCAGTCAATTTTGCTTTTGGAAGGCGTCATGCTACTTTAATCGACTTTCCTATGAGATGTATTTCTGTTCTTTTGAAGGGAAAGCTGAGCTTTTCCTTAGCTGTGTTAGCCCAGGGCATGGCATAATTATTTCATGCCAGGAATTGCAGAGAAAGTGAGAAACCCATTACTCGCTGCTAGAGCTATGGGCCACTCTGCATCTCCAGAGGCATTTATTAAGAGTGTTTACCTGGGGAGGAGCAGGGAAAATATGGAGCGAGGGAAATGTAGGGAAGGGCATAAAGAAATTTAAACAGGATCTAAGTTTTGTGACTTAACAATGAAACAAAGCAAAAAAAAATCCAAACAAATAATAAAGAAACAGAACCAAAGAAAAGTAACCGGTTACAATAAATTAAATACTATGTACAGGCATTTCACAGGCTCTTTTTCCCCCACTGCTATCCCCTAGTAACCATCCGTAGTAAAAGGAAGGAAGCGCTGTACGGTTTAATAGTCTAAGCATCCTACTTATCAGTGGGTTTCGGAGCGGCCGTGCCCCCCGCGACCTCGGCGCGCCCTCGGGGAGCGGAGCGGGGGGCCGTGGCGGCAGCCGCGGCTCTAACTCCCTCCCTGCTTGCCCGCCGGTCCCCACGGGGCCGGAGCCGGGGCCGGGACTACGGATGGGACAGCTAGGGGCGGGGGTCAGTGCGCTAACGCGGAGGAGTTATTGTGCAAAAGGACGGCGGTGCCGGGCGGGCCGCGCCTAGCTGTGCGAATAGAAGCCGTAGTAGCCGATGTCCTTGGCGCAGGTCTTTTCGCAGTCCCGCTGGGTGAGCACCTCGCTCTTGAGGGGCGAGGAGCTCTCGGACACCGGGGTGTCCGAGGGAGAGATCCGCCTCCTTTTAGCCTGCTCGTAAATCCCAGAGTCGGTGGAGTCGATGGACTTAATGGACGACGGCGTCTCGATCCAGCTGGAGTCGGACAAATCTTTGGGCTTGGAGTCCTCGGCTCCCGGCAAGGGGGACCGCTCGGGGGCCAGGCTCTCCGCTTCCTCCCCCAGGTAGGGGTTGCCAGCGGCCATGCGCGCCGCCGCCGCGCTGTTGGGCCAGCAAGAGAGCACGGAGCCCGATTTGCTGCAGTACTGCGGAGGGCTGCGGGCCCCCCAGCCCGAGGGGTCAGCGTAGTAGCCCAGCGGCCGCCCGGCGCAGCCTGCCGCCTGCAGTGGCAACGCCTTGACGCCGGCGGCCGCGTAGGAAAGCAGCGTGGCAGCATTGCCGGCGAAGTCGGTAGCCGTGTCGTAGGCGGAAGCGGCGAAATCGAGGCGGTTGTTGGCGGGGGCGACGAACCAGCGTTGCGGCGAGGGGGCCCCCGGGTCCTCGGCTTGCTGTGGGGAGAGCAGCCCGTTGGTGTGGGGCACGCTGCGGTCGGCGCCGGGCCCCGGGCCGGCTCCTGCCCCGGGGTGGAAGCGGGACTTGGCGTAGTTACTCACAAACTGGTCTTGAAGGAAGGAGCCGGCCATGGCGTAGCGGGCCCCGGGCACGATCTGCGAGCGGGGCGAGTCGTTGGGGGAAGGTGTCAGCCGATCCATGTCGCAACCCGTGTAGATCCTGCCCAAGAGAAGGGGAGAGAACTGGGTGTCCGCCACTGCCCGGCGCCCTTCTTGGCGCGGGACGCCGCTGGCCGCAGCCCTTAGAGGGACGGCACCGTGGCCTCCCTAGCGCTTTCCCGCCCTATCTGTGGCCGGCACTCCCCTCTGGGATCGGAGTCCTCCGGCGCCAGGAGCGCCGAGGGCCTCAACCGGGAAGGCGGAGGATGGGGGGAAGCATGGACAACAAATATTCAGCAACCGATTGGCCCTTCATTGACGGGGCAGGGATCTCTTGCTCCGGTTCTAGCCCAGCATCCCAATGGCGTCAAATCTCGCGCCGTTACACATTGACCAGTCCCGCCGTATGAGCAACAGGCAACCCGGTCATTTGCCGCGAACAACATGAATGGCAGACTAAGGAATTATATCGGCTGTTTAACACTTATTATTGGGAGTCATAGACGAACCATCAACATTTTACCGAGTTTAAATTAAGCTAATCTTTAAACACCTACTGCAGAAAATGTAAAGACAGACACATCCAGTGTTCCCTGCGTGGCCTATATATAATTCTCCCATGCTGGGCTGCAATTTGCGATTATAAAAACTTTAATGGATGAATAACTACTATCTGTATTTAATTCAGGCTAAAACTGTGCTTTAATTAACCCTCCACGCCTCCTGGAATTTCTTATCCAAAATAAACTTGGCCCTTAAACAAATTCAACGTGCTAGACAACATTGAAGCTTCCCCCTCCCCCCGTCTCCTTTCAAGTGACGCCTTATAAAGTTTTTTCCCTATTAAAAAGAGAAAAGCACTTGTGGCTGGAGGCGAAGGCCATGCAACCTTTCCAAAAGCTGCTCATCTTCCTCGCAGGACGCCCAGAAACGCGGGCAGGCACGGCTGCCCCCCTGTCTGGCACCAAGTACCGAAGTTCCCCTTCCCGCCGGCGGCTTGGCTTCCCCGCCACAGCCACCGCGACCCCAGCCTTTGAGGAAGAGCCTGTGATCGGTCCCAAACCCCTCTCACATTAGTTCAGGCCTAGGTGTCGTTTCCACACTTGGAAACTGCTGCTGGAGGATGCGGGACTGCTGTCAGAGCTGAGGGAAGCTTAAGCAGACGCTGAAGATATGCGCGGGCTTAGGCACTCCACAAGAGAGGCCGCTCCCCGCCGCTGTTTAGAGAGGAAAAAGGAGGTTTTACCTCTTAAAGTCGGAGTCACGTACCGCAGACCCGTGGCTTGCAGCGGGGCAAGTGAACTCCAAAGCCGCCCACCCTTCAGACGTCTGGGCCGCCCTGTGCCCGCCACCCGCGGCCCGGGCTGGGCAGCGGGGTCATCGTCTACTGGGACGGGATGTCCCTATTCCGCTCCCGAGCGCCGAGAAAAGCAGCGGCACCAGCGGCAGCTCCCGCGGAGGCACGGCCTGATAGATCAAACGGCCGTGCCTGGGAATGAGTGGGCCGAAGTGGACGGGCAGAGGGGACAAACCGCGGTTAGAACTTGGGAGGCTTTAGCTCCACCCAGAAGATAGGGGGTAAAAAGAAAT
>NW_027145370.1:20000-22584 GCF_026170545.1 Melanerpes formicivorus | reverse complement strand
ACGAGACTCTGGCATGCTAACTAGTTACGCGACCCCCGAGCGGTCGGCGTCCAACTTCTTAGAGGGACAAGTGGCGTTCAGCCACCCGAGATTGAGCAATAACAGGTCTGTGATGCCCTTAGATGTCCGGGGCCGCACGCGCGCTACACTGACTGGCTCAGCTTGTGCCTACCCTCCGCCGGCAGGCGCGGGTAACCCGTTGAACCCCATTCGTGATGGGGATCGGGGATTGCAATTGTTCCCCGTGAACGAGGAATTCCCAGTAAGTGCGGGTCATAAGCTCGCGTTGATTAAGTCCCTGCCCTTTGTACACACCGCCCGTCGCTACTACCGATTGGATGGTTTAGTGAGGTCCTCGGATCGGCCCCGGCGGGGTCGGCCACGGCCCTGCCGGAGCGTCGAGAAGACGGTCGAACTTGACTATCTAGAGGAAGTAAAAGTCGTAACAAGGTTTCCGTAGGTGAACCTGCGGAAGGATCATTACCGAGGGCTGCCGAAGCCGCGCTCCGTGCCGCGCGGCGCGGCGGCGGCTTGGCTTCGAACGCTCCCGCCCGGGCCGTCCGTGAGCCCAAGCGTGTGCGGTGTGAGGGGTGTCGGGGGGAGAAGGGGCGCCTCCGCGCGTGCGGGGACCCCCCGAGCCCCCACCCCACTCCGGGCCACGGCGCCGGGCATGCCTTTCCCGGAGCCCCCTCTGGGGCACCGCGCGCCCGGCAGGCGAGAGGAAAGGGGGGAGTCCCCTTTCGGCGGGCGCGCGGGGATCCGCGGGTCGGGCGACGGCGACGGCCGGCTGGGACCCCATCGGGTCGTTGGGAGCCGGGGGGGCGCGCTGGGCGGCCACCGCGCGGGCGCCGCGTTGACCTCGGCGTGGCCTGTGCCCCTCCTGCTTCAGTCGTTTCCCGCTGGACGGGCATCGGGCGGCGCCCGAGCGATGCTCCCGGTCCGCGTGGGTGTCGTCGAGCGGGCTCTCCCGGGCCCTCGGCCCGCCCAGCCGCATCGCCGTCGTCGCCGGCCCTGCGCCGGTCCGCCGCCGGGGCCGCCGTAGCCGGGCGCTCGCCGCGCGGCGAGCGCGCGGCATGGGCGTCCCCAGCCGCGTCCCTCCTCCCCGAGCGCAGCGCCGGCTGACTGAGGGAAACCCCGGGCCTCGGGCCAGGCCAGGGGCGCGGTGGTGGCGGCGGACGTCGGGCGCGGCCCCCGCGGGCGGACGCTCCCCCCGACGGCGGCAGTGGGGGGAGGCACCCCCGCGGGGCCTTAAGTCTGGTTTCCCTCACCCCAGGGTCAGGTACCTAGCGTTCCGCGCCTTCGTCCGCGGCCTTGCCCTACCGCGGAGGAAGCCGGGCGGCGGTTTAAAGACCCGGGCGGCTCGGCGCGCCACCCCCGGATGCGGGGGCGAGCGCGGGGGGCGGGCGGGTGCCTTCAGAGGGGCGGGGGTTGCCCCCGCAATGCCTCTGGCTAGGTCCGCCGTCGTCGCGCTCGTCGTCCTCCGGGGGCCCGCCGGGCCGGGGAGGGGACTCTGCTGCCCCCCCCTCTCTGCGGTCCGAGCGCTCGGCCGGAGAGAGCCCACCGCGCGAGGTCGGCCGTGGTCCGGCCCGCGCCTCGCCTCGCCACGGGCGTCCCCGGCGGCGCGTTGAAGCGCGGGCTTCTCGCGGGCCGGGGCGGCGAGCCCCCGCGGTGGGGGCTGGCCCAGGGCGCTTCGCCCCCGCCGGGGGTTTTGTGCGGGCGCGTTGCCGCGGCTCGGCGGCGGCGCCTCTTGCGGCGCGGGCCGCTGCGGACCTCCCGGTCCCTTTTCCCTTTGCCCAGGCCCCAGAGCGGGGCCCCGGCGAGCTGGCGCCCTCGGCGGTCTCGCGCTGCCGGTTCCCCCCCGTCCGGGGCCGGTTTCGGGTGGCGTGACCGCGTCCGAGCGGCGGCGGGCGTCGCTCGGCGTCTCCGGCTCCGGTCCCTCGCCGGAGGGCACCCTGCCACCGGCTGCGGCTGTCCCGGTCCCGGGCCCTGCCCGCGGGCTTCCCCGTTCGCCTTCCCGGCGCGTGCCGGGTGGGGGACGGGCGGGCAGCCGGGGGCGTCCCACCCCCGGTCTCCGCGTGGAAACGGGGAGAGCGGGGGCCCGCCCCCCGGCTCAGCGCCGTCCGCTGTCCGCCTGGCCGCGGGGCCACGGAAGGGGTCGAGCGAGCGAAGCCGGCGGCGCGGTGGCGCCGGGGGAGGATGGAAGGGGCTCGTGCCGCTGGGGTTTGTCGGTCGGCGGGTGCGCCGCCCGGCGAGGGCCGGCGGGTCGCTGCGGTGGCGTCCCACGTGGGCTCGGGCTTTCCGTCTCGCAAGCCGTTTTCCGTCCCCCGCGGCGGGGGGGGGTTCGGTGGCGAGAGGAAGCCGCCCGAGGGCGCGAGCCGGCCGGGGCTCGGCCCCGGGGCCAAAGCGGGGGAAAAGAAAGTCCGGGATGGGCCGCAGCGGTGGCGGCGTTGGAGGGGCCGGTGCGGAGGCGCGCGCGCGCTCTCCTCCGGCGGGGTTGTGCGCCCGGCCCCCCTCGCTCCCCGGGGCGGGGGGGGGGGGGTCTCCGCTGCCTCGCTTCGTGGCGTCTCTGCGACGGCACGGGGCG
>NW_027145370.1:2500-12500 GCF_026170545.1 Melanerpes formicivorus | reverse complement strand
CCTCTTGCCGCTACCCCCGCCCCCCCCCCGCTGCCGGTTTGCGCGGAGCCCCCCCTTCCCGCCGTTGCCTCTTGCCGCTACCCCCGCCCCCCCCCGCTGCCGGTTTCCGCGGAGCCCCCCCTTCCCGCCGTTGCCTCTTGCCGCTACCCCCCGCCCCCCCCCCCCCCGCTGCCGGTTTGCGCGGAGCCCCCCCGCCTGCCGTTGCCTCTTGCCGCGGCCGCCACCGCCCCCCCCACACCCCCCCGGCCCCCGTTACCGGTTTGCGCGGAGCCCCCCCTCCCGACGTTGCCTCTTGCCGCTGCTGCCACCCCCAGCTCCCCACACCCCCCGGCTCCCGTTAGCGGTTTGCGCGGAGCCCCCCCTTCCCCCCTTCGCGGGCTGCCGCTTCCCTCCCGGGCTGCCCGGCTGCTCTCTAACCCCTGCGACCGAGGCGGCGCTGTTAGGGCGGCCGTGCCGGTGCCCCTTGCCGCAGCTAGCCTCTCGCCGCTGCCCCTCCCGTCCGTCGTCCCCCGTCCCCAAAAACTTGCTGCTCTCCACGCTGGAGCCTGCACGGGGGAGGTTGCGCTCCGCTCCTCCGGCCCTAAAGCCGCCCTCGCCCGCCCCCCGGCTTGCCGCTTGGCTCGGCTGCCCGCCCGCCCGCTAATCCCCCCAACGCCCCCACCCCAAAAACACCCCAGCCCTACCGCATGCCGCTCCCCCTCTCCCCGCTCTCGCTGACCGCTGCCACCCCCCCCCACCCCTCCCCACCGAAACAAACCCCCCAGCCCTACCGCATGCCGCTCCCCCTCTCTCCCTAGCCTGCCCCCCCCCGCCGTCGCTTGCTGCCGCCGCCGCCCGCCGCCGCCGCCGGGACCCGCCTCGGTCTGGTGGCGCGCGCTCGGAGATCCCCGGCTACCCGTCCGTCCGTCCCTCCCTCCCGCCCCGCCCCGGGGGAGGGCCCGGGGCAGCGCGGGCAGGCGGGGAGCAAAAAAAGGCGCGGGCGCCAAAAAACGTCGGGGTCCCGGGGTGGCGGAGGGGGGCGGCGGCGGGGGGCGGCGGCGGGTACACGGCGCCGGGTCCAGGGCGCCGGGTCCAGCCCGTCCCGGGGCGGGGACAGGTGGTGTCGTCCGTCCCCGCCCCCGTAACCTGCTCTGAAGCATCCGCTTCCCGCCGCGGTTCGCCCTCCACCCCCCCGCCGCACACGCAGCTGCCGCTTCCCGCCGCCTCTGCCCCCCGCCCCGGGATCAACCACCCGCCGGGTCCAGCCGGTCCCGGTCCCGGGAACCTGCTCCCGGGGCCAGCCGGAGCCACGCCCCCTCCTCTGACGCTTCCAGCTGCCGCCTCCCCTCCCACCCCCCAAACTCACACTGGCCCTCGCCGGCCCGCCCACCCCGCCTACCTGCTTGCCCGCCGCCGCTGGGTGGCGTGCCGGACACTCTCGCACACAGGTACACAGACAGGGACACAGGGACACAGGCACTCAGGCACACAGGGACACAGGGACACAGGGACACAAGGACACAGGGACACAGGCACTCAGGCACTCAGGCACTCAGGGACACAGGGACACAGGGACACAGGCACTCAGGCACTCAGGGACACAGGGACACAGGGACACAGGCACTCAGGCACACAGGGACACAGGTGGCGGGCCGGAGGCCTCTCTCCACTGTGTGGCAGGGGTCCAAGAGCCACCCCAGCCCAACCCAGAGGGTCTTTTGCACCTCTCTAGAGGCCACCCAGAGACCCCAGGCCGCAGCAGAAGCCTCCCCCGCATGCTCTGCAGGCTTCCGACCCACCCCAGGCCGCACCAGAAGCCTCCCCCGCAAGCTCTGCAGGCTTCCGACCCACCCCAGGCCGCAGCAGAAGCCTCTCCCGCACGCTCTGCAGGCTTCTCAGCCACCCCAGGCCGCACCAGAAGCCTCTCCCGCACGCTCTGCAGGCTTCTCAGCCACCCCAGGCCGCACCAGAAGCCTCTCCCGCACGCTCTGCAGGCTTCTCAGCCACCCCAGGCCGCACCAGAAGCCTCTCCCGCACGCTCTGCAGGCTTCTCAGCCACCCCAGGCCGCACCAGAAGCCTCCCCCGCACGCTCTGCAGGCTTCCGACCCACCCCAGGCCGCACCAGAAGCCTCCCCCGCACGCTCTGCAGGCTTCTCAGCCACCCCAGGCCGCAACAGAAGCCTCCCCCGCACGCTCTGCAGGCTTCTCAGCCACCCCAGGCCGCAGCAGAAGCCTCTCCCGCACGCTCTTCAGGCTTCTCAGCCACCCCAGGCCGCACCAGAAGCCTCTCCCGCACGCCCTGCAGGCTTCTCAGCCACCCCAGGCCGCAGCAGAAGCCTCTCCCGCACGCTCTGCAGGCTTCTCACCCACCCCAGGCCGCAGCAGAAGCCTCCCCCGCACGCTCTGCAGGCTTCTCAGCCACCCCAGGCCGCACCAGAAGCCTCCCCCGCACGCTCTGCAGGCTTCCGACCCACCCCAGGCCACAGCAGAAGCCTCTCCCGCACGCCCTGCAGGCTTCTCAGCCACCCCAGGCCGCAGCAGAAGCCTCTCCCGCACGCTCTGCAGGCTTCTCAGCCACCCCAGGCCCCAACAGAAGCCTCTCCCGCACGCTCTGCAGGCTTCTCAGCCACCCCAGGCCGCAGCAGAAGCCTCTCCCGCACGCTCTGCAGGCTTCTCAGCCACCCCAGGCCGCAGCAGAAACCTCTCCCGCACGCTCTGCAGGCTTCTCAGCCACCCCAGGCCGCAGCAGAAGCCTCTCCCGCACGCTCTGCAGGCTTCTCAGCCACCCCAGGCCGCAGCAGAAGCCTCTCCCGCACGCTCTGCAGGCTTCTCAGCCACCCCAGGCCGCAGCAGAAGCCTCTCCCGCACGCTCTGCAGGCTTCTCAGCCACCCCAGGCCGCAGCAGAAGCCTCCCCCGCACGCTCTGCAGGCTTCTCAGCCACCCCAGGCCGCACCAGAAGCCTCCCCCGCACGCTCTGCAGGCTTCTCAGCCACCCCAGGCCGCAACAGAAGCCTCTCCCGCACGCTCTGCAGGCTTCTCAGCCACCCCAGGCCGCAGCAGAAGCCTCTCCCGCACGCTCTGCAGGCTTCCGACCCACCCCAGGCCGCAACAGAAGCCTCCCCCGCACGCTCTGCAGGCTTCTCAGCCACCCCAGGCCGCAGCAGAAGCCTCCCCCGCACGCTCTGCAGGCTTCTCAGCCACCCCAGGCCGCAGCAGAAGCCTCCCCCGCACGCTCTGCAGGCTTCTCAGCCACCCCAGGCCCCAACAGAAGCCTCTCCCGCACGCTCTGCAGGCTTCCGACCCACCCCAGGCCGCACCAGAAGCCTCTCCCGCACGCTCTGCAGGCTTCTCAGCCACCCCAGGCCGCAGCAGAAGCCTCTCCCGCACGCTCTGCAGGCTTCCGACCCACCCCAGGCCGCAACAGAAGCCTCCCCCGCACGCTCTGTAGGCTTCTGACCCACCCCAGGCCCCAACAGAAGCCTCCCCCGCACGCTCTGCAGGCTTCTCAGCCACCCCAGGCCGCACCAGAAGCCTCTCCCGCACGCTCTGCAGGCTTCTCAGCCACCCCAGGCCGCAGCAGAAGCCTCTCCCGCACGCTCTGCAGGCTTCCGACCCACCCCAGGCCGCAACAGAAGCCTCCCCCGCACGCTCTGTAGGCTTCTGACCCACCCCAGGCCCCAACAGAAGCCTCTCCCGCACGCTCTGCAGGCTTCTCAGCCACCCCAGGCCGCAGCAGAAGCCTCTCCCGCACGCTCTGCAGGCTTCTCAGCCACCCCAGGCCGCACCAGAAGCCTCTCCCGCACGCTCTGCAGGCTTCTCCGCCACCACAGGCCGCACCAGAGGATCTTTTGCACCTCTCTGGACGCCACCCAGAGACTCCAGGCCGCACCAGAGGCCCCCCCCCCAACCATTTACAGGCTGCAGTGCCAGCCTAGGCCCCGCTGGCAGCCTCCCTTGTCTGCTTTGGAAGGCCTCCCATCCACTCCAGACCTGCCTGGAGGCCTCCCTCGACTGCTCCCGGGGCCCTCGAAGCCACCCTAGGCCTTTCTGGAGGACCTGCTCGACCGCTCGGGCGGCTTCTGACGCACCCTCGGCCATCCGGCGCCCAGCAGCTCCCAGGGCCAGGCACCGGCCTCCCCCTCCGGCCGCCCCTGGGGCCGGGGGTGGCTCGGACTCGGCGCCCCCAACGTGTCGTCCCGTCCCCCCCCGCCCCGCACCGCCGAACATTCGCTGCAGCCGAGGGCTTGCCGCTCGACGCCTACCCCACCCGCCCAGCCCCCCGCTGCGGCCCGGCGCTGCCCCGGCCGCTGCGCCCCGCCTCTCATCGCTCCCCCCACCCGGCAACCGGCCGCCGGGCACGGCAAGTCCCAGGGCAGGGAACAGGTGCTGCCGGGACCCCGTGCTGGCTGCCGGCTTCCCGGGGCTGCCCCGGGCACGGACAGGTCGCCCCCCCGCCCCGGCGAATGTTCACCGAACCGGCTGCCGGCTGCCTTCGAGCACCCCCCCGCCCCCCGCCACTATCGTCCCCCCCCGCCCCCCCTCCGCCTCCGCTGCCGCTTCTCCCCGCACCGCCTCCACTGCCTCCCCCCGCCGCCGGCGAACGAGTCGCCGGATCCGTAGGGTGCCGGGAGCCCGAACGGCGAGCGGCTCCGGCTGCTGCCGGGACCGCGGGGATTCGAGCCGCTCCGGCCGCAGCCGGGACCCCGTGCCGGAAGCCGGCATCCCCGGACGGCCCCGGGACGGCCCCGGTCGCCGGCCGGGTGACGTTCTCCGAAGCGGCTGCCGGCTGTCTTCGAGCCCCCCCCCCCTCCGCCTCCGCTGCCGCTTCTGCCCGCACCCCCTCCACTGCCTCCCCCCGCCGCCGGCGAACGAGTCGCCGGATCCGTAGGGTGCCGGGAGCCCGAACGGCGAGCGGCTCCGGCTGCTGCCGGGACCGCGGGGCTTCGAGCCGCTCCGGCCGCGGCCGGGACCCCGTGCCGGAAGCCGGCATCCCGGGACGGCCCCGGGACGGCCCCGGTCGCCGGCCGGGTGACGTTCAGCGAAGCGGCTGCCGCCAGTCTTTGGGCCTCCCCCGTGCCGGGGCCGCGGGGCTTCGAGCCGGTCCGGCCGCGGCCGGGATCCCGGGCCGGACGATGGCTTCCCGGGCCGGTCCCGGTCGCCTCCCGGGTGACGTTCACCGAAGCGGCTGCCGGCTGTCTTCGAGCCCCCCCCCCCCCTCCGCCTCCGCTGCCGCTTCTGCCCGCACCCCCTCCACTGCCTCCCCCCGCCGCCGGCGAACGAGTCGCCGGATCCGTAGGGTGCCGGGAGCCCGAACGGCGAGCGGCTCCGGCTGCTGCCGTGGCCGCGGGGATTCGAGCCGCTCCGGCCGCGGCCGGGACCCCGTGCCGGAAGCCGGCATCCCCGGACAGCCCCGGGACGGCCCCGGTCGCCGGCCGGGTGACGTTCACCGAAGCGGCTGCCGGCTGTCTTCGAGCCCCCCCCCCCTCCGCCTCCGCTGCCGCTTCTGCCCGCACCCCCTCCACTGCCTCCCCCCGCCGCCGGCGAACGAGTCGGCGGATCCGTAGGGTGCCGGGAGCCCGAACGGCGAGCGGCTCCGGCTGCTGCCGGGACCGCGGGGATTCGAGCCGCTCCGGCCGCGGCCGGGACCCCGTGCCGGAAGCCGGCATCCCGGGACGGCCCCGGGACGGCCCCGGTCGCCGGCCGGGTGACGTTCAGCGAAGCGGCTGCCGCCAGTCTTTGGGCCTCCCCCGTGCCGGGGCCGCGGGGCTTCGAGCCGGTCCGGCCGCGGCCGGGATCCGGGGCCGGACGATGGCTTCCCGGGCCGGTCCCGGTCGCCTCCCGGGTGACGTTCACCGAAGCGGCTGACGGCTGTCTCCGAGCCCCCCCCCCCCCCTCCGCCTCCGCTGCCGCTTCTGCCCGCACCCCCTCCACTGCCTCCCCCCGCCGCCGGCGAACGAGTCGCCGGATCTGTAGGGTGCCGGGAGCCCGAACGGCGAGCGGCTCCGGCTGCTGCCGGGACCGCGGGGATTCGAGCCGCTCCGGCCGCGGCCGGGACCCCGTGCCGGAAGCCGGCATCCCGGGACGGCCCCGGGACGGCCCCGGTCGCCGGCCGGGTGACGTTCAGCGAAGCGGCTGCCGCCAGTCTTTGGGCCTCCCCCGTGCCGGGGCCGCGGGGCTTCGAGCCGGTCCGGCCGCGGCCGGGATCCCGGGCCGGACGATGGCTTCCCGGGCCGGTCCCGGTCGCCTCCCGGGTGACGTTCACCGAAGCGGCTGCCGGCTGTCTTCGAGCCCCCCCCCCCCCTCCGCCTCCGCTGCCGCTTCTGCCCGCACCCCCTCCACTGCCTCCCCCCGCCGCCGGCGAACGAGTCGGCGGATCCGTAGGGTGCCGGGAGCCCGAACGGCGAGCGGCTCCGGCTGCTGCCGGGACCGCGGGGATTCGAGCCGCTCCGGCCGCGGCCGGGACCCCGTGCCGGAAGCCGGCATCCCCGGACAGCCCCGGGACGGCCCCGGTCGCCGGCCGGGTGACGTTCACCGAAGCGGCTGCCGCCAGTCTTTGGGCCTCCCCCGTGCCGGGGCCGCGGGGCTTCGAGCCGGTCCGGCCGCGGCCGGGATCCGGGGCCGGACGATGGCTTCCCGGGCCGGTCCCGGTCGCCTCCCGGGTGACGTTCACCGAAGCGGCTGCCGGCTGTCTCCGAGCCCCCCCCCCCCCCTCCGCCTCCGCTGCCGCTTCTGCCCGCACCCCCTCCACTGCCTCCCCCCGCCGCCCGCGAACGAGTCGGCGGATCCATACCGTCCCGAGAGCCCGAGGCGGCGGCACCCAGTGCGGGTCCGGCCGAGGCCGGGACCCCGTGCCTGTCGCAGGCTTCCCGGGACGGCCCCGGAACGGCCGCGGTCGCCGGCCGGGTGACGTTCTCCGAAGCGGCTGACGGCTGTCTTCGAGCCCCCCCCCCCCTCCGCCTCCGCTGCCGCTTCTGCCCGCACCTCCTTCACTGCCTCCCCCCGCCGCCGGCGAACGAGTCGCCGGATCCGTAGGGTGCCGGGAGCCCGAACGGCGAGCGGCTCCGGCTGCTGCCGGGACCGCGGGGATTCGAGCCGCTCCGGCCGCGGCCGGGACCCCGTGCCGGATGCCGGCATCCCGGGACGGCCCCGGGACGGCCCCGGTCGCCGGCCGGGTGACGTTCAGCGAAGCGGCTGCCGCCAGTCTTTGGGCCTCCCCCGTGCCGGGGCCGCGGGGCTTCGAGTCGGTCCGGCCGCGGCTGGGACCCCGTGCCTGTCGCAGGCTTCCCGGGACGGCCCCGGAACGGCCGCGGTCGCCGGCCGGGTGACGTTCACCGAGGCGACTGCCGGCTGTCTTCGAGCCCCCCCCCCCCCTGCCGGAGCCGCGGGGATACGAGCCGGTCCGGCCGCGGCCGGGACCCCGTGCCGGAAGCCGGCATCCCGGGACGGCCCCGGGACGGCCCCGATCGCCTCCTGGGTGACGTTCACCGAAGCGGCTGCCGGCTGTCTTCGAGCCCCCCCCCCCTCCGCCTCCGCTGCCGCTTCTCCCCGCACCCCCTCCACTGCCTCCCCCCGCCGCCCGCGAACGAGTCGCCGGATCTGTAGGGGGCCGGGAGCCCGAGGCGGCGAGCGGCTCCGGCTGCTGCCGGGACCGCGAGGCTTCGAGCCGGTCCGGCCGCGGCCGGGATCTCGTGCCGAACGTCGTCTTCCCGGGACGGTCCCGGGAGGGCCCCAGTCTCCTCCCGGGTGACGTTCACCGAAGCGGCTGCCGGCTGTCTTCGAGCCCCCACCCCTGCCGTGGCCGCGGGGATTCGCCCCGGTCCGGCAGCTGACGGTTCCCTGTGTCGGACGCCGGCTTCCCGGGACTGCCCCGGGACAGCCCCGGTCGCCTCCCGGGTGACGTTCACCGAAGCTGCTGCCGCCTGTCTTTGTCCCCCCCCCCCCGTGCTCTCCCTCAGGCGGGAGGTAGACGTGCTCTCCCTCGGCGAGTAGACGTGCTCTCCCTCGGCGAGTAGACGTGCTCTCCCTCGGCGGGTAGACGTGCTCTCCCTCGGCGAGTAGACGTGCTCTCCCTCGGCGAGTAGACGTGCTCTCCCTGGGCGAGTAGACGTGCTCTCCCTGGGCGAGTAGACGTGCTCTCCCTGGGCGAGTAGACGTGCTCTCCCTGGGCGAGTAGACGTGCTCTCCCTGGGCGAGTAGACGTGCTCTCCCTGGGCGAGTAGACGTGCTCTCCCTGGGCGAGTAGACGTGCTCTCCCTGGGCGAGTAGACGTGCTCTCCCTGGGCGAGTAGACGTGCTCTCCCTCGGCGAGTAGACGTGCTCTCCCTCGGCGAGTAGACGTGCTCTCCCTCGGCGAGTAGACGTGCTCTCCCTCGGCGAGTAGACGTGCTCTCCGCGGAGATCGCGCTTGTCGCCAAGGGGTCGCTGTTGCGCTCTGCCTCCGCCTACGTCATCGTACAAGCCGGCGTGATTTCTGCGACCTGCCGCTGGGCGGAGGTCGGCTGGTTGTGCGCTCGCGGAGCTGACGGCCCTCCAGTTCCGTATATGAGGGAACAAGCGACGCCGAGCACTCCCAGGGCAGCGCTGCCGAGCGGCTGCTCCAAGCCACCCGCCAGGCGGCTGGGCAGGGGTCCGTCTGGCTTCTCGGTGGCTTTCGCCCGGGTCAGAGAGGGGACCCGCGGGGCCGAACAAAGGCGCGGCGGTTTGGAGCGGCCGCTGGCGCACCCTCAGCGGTGTTGGATGGGTTTCGCTCGTCCGTGAGCCGGAGCCCAGCCCGGGCTCGGCAACGAAAGCGGGGAAAAGAAAAAAAGTTGACGAGTGGCTGGCGCCGGCCACTGCCGAAGTGTGGAACCCCCGAAGCGAAGTTTGCCCGGTGGGGCACGGGGGCAGAGAAAGCCGGGGAGACGTGGTGCCGGCGTCGGTCCCACCAAGAATGGAAAGCAAGCCCGTCCAGGCACGGCGAGAGAGAGCCCGGTAAGGGGCAGAGAGAGTTCCCAGCACTGGACCCTCTTCACGGGGGTTCCCCCCCATGGCCAAAGCCGCAGCCCGCGGGGGCACGGCATCTAAGGGAAAAGCCAGCGGCGGTGACTGGCCACTCGTATGCTATGGAGCCCGGCATGGGGGGAGGAGGGCAAGCCGGTGCCCCAGCACGGCTTCCTCCTGGCTCCAGAGGGGCGCCCCGTGATGGAGATGTAACTCGGTGCAGCTTGAGGGAAAATGCAAGCCCACATTTCGGGGAGGCAGAGGTGCCCTGTGAGCCGGTGCGGCCCGGTGCAGCTTGCCCCCCCCCATCTCTGGAGGGCGCCCCGTTTGCTCCTCCGGCGTGTTGCCCGCACGCCGAGCCCCGTGCCTGCTGGCTGCTCCCGAGGGCGGTGGCGGGTGCGCGTGGCTGTGTCTGTCCCAGAAGAGCGAGGCCGTGGGGCCTCCGCTGGCTTCCTTTCCTTCTGTCCTTGTTGATCGATGAGGCCTTTCGGGTCGCGTCGGAAAGGGCCCCCGGCCGGCAGGGCAAGGGCGGTCTTCCTTTCCACTTCGCTTCCCGTCGCGTGTGAGGTGTCGTCCTCGTTCCCCCAGCCCCGAGCGGCTCGAGCGGGGGGGAGCCGTGGCGTTAGCGGCCCGGCGCGTGCCTTGCCGCATCCTCCCCTTTCCACCTCCCCCCCGGCGCTGGGGCAGGGTTCGGGGACCGGTCTACCGCAACCGGCTTTGTGACTGCTGCGTGGCCCCGTGAGTTTTCAGGTGTCCTAAAACGCGTGAGGCGCCGGTGTCGTCCTCGGTTCCGGGTACCCGCGGGTGCCGGCCGCGAGCAGCTGCGTGTGGCGGGGGTTGGCCGAGCCGAGAGCGAGGCGGCGGCGTCGCGAAAGTTAAAAGGGGCTAAAAGCGGCGCCGCGCGTGAGGCCTCACCTGCCCGGGTGGGGTCCCCGAGGGTTCCTCCCTAAATGAAACCTCTAGCCTGAGAAGGGCGGCTTTGTGGCCCGTACCCCCGCCCGCTGCCGAGCGAGCCGCCCCGGCTCTAAGGTCCTGGCGTG
>NW_027145369.1:0-22611 GCF_026170545.1 Melanerpes formicivorus | reverse complement strand
TACAGGAGAGGAGCAGACTCTCAGTGTGAGTCTCCTCCCCTCTGCAGCCTCTTCAGCAACAGTGTGCAGAACAGCCATTGCCAACCTGGGCATGGGCAAGGAAGGCAGAAGGAATATGATGGGCTGTCTGCAGTCTGCAGTGCTGTCCTGGCTGCCCTAGGTCAGTGGGAGAGACGACCATTCTTCATGCTTCTGTCTCTTCAGTTCCACCAAAGTCTTGTCTCAGAGTGCTCAGCGCAGCCAGCCAGCAATGCACACAGCGAGGGAGGGAGATGCACATACACACCTATGGCTGCTCAGGCCAAGCCACCTGCAGGGAGTCTGTAGGAGGGACTACAGCCCCATGCCATGGGGAAGGTACAAGCCACTCCACCTTGCAGCACTGCAGTGGGAGTCCCTCATCCCAGAGGAAGGACTGCACTGGCCCAGGAATGGAGCTCCAAAGCAACCAAGAGCAGTGAGAGGATGCCACCTCAAGCAGTGCAAGATGACATCTTGGTGCAGAAAAGACTGCACCACAGTGCTGCTAAGCAGCTGCCAACAGGACATGGGCTATGCAGGCTGGCATGGGAGGAGGACAGGATTTGAGAGCAGTAGCTAGAGATATATTGTGGGAAGGCAGGCAGGAAGCAGTTCAGTTCTGGAACAAATAGAGCCATAATGTCAAAGTCATGGTTTGACTTTGGCTCCAATTCTAGGATAAAGATCAGTCTGGAGGAGTTAGCAGCTCAGGCCTGTGCTCTGTTTCATTCCCCTCTTCCTGGGCAAGACACTCCATACTTACACCAATTAACTCTAGATATTTACAGCGAGTAACATTTTGTTTTGCTTCTTACTCCTGAAGGTAGTTTTTATGAGTTCAGTATACTGAGGTCAATAGTTACATGAAGTTATTTAGAACAGATAAATTTCAGGTCACTTCTAACAGCTTTGTAAGGTGTTCAGCATTATTTGCAGTGATGGTAAATGGTGTTTTCTGCAGTACACAGCTTTGTATTGGCTGTGGCAGACAGGAGGAGATCTGACAGCAGGCATGATGTGAGCTGCAGAGAGCAGCTGTAAGCAGTTTCAGACAGACACAGAGAGACACAGCAGCATTATCTCCTATCAGAGGTAAGCACAGTCCTGAATAACAATTAGGCTGATTTTGAAATCATCTCGATTTTGACACCTGCTGGGGTATTTTGATCACTTTTCAGCATCAAAAGGACTTTGAATTTTTTCCTCTTTGCAGTACAATAGCAGTTATAAGGGCTGGGTAGTCCTGATGATGCAGTTATAAAGAGGCTGCAGAGGTATGTACTCTTATGATAGTCTGTTCAACTGCATTAGACTGGTATTAACCAGCTTCCTACCAGTGTTTTCATGGTGGTTTTTCCTGAAAGGTTCATGACTACAGTCTGGTGACATAAAACAATGGCAATCTGACAGCATTTGATTATATCTGATATGTTTTTTTAGCCAAAGGAGGCTAATACCAGATGAGCATCTTTAAACCCAGTCTTGGATTCGTTCTAGAGTACTGTAACTTTTCATTACTATTACCTGAAGAGAAACTAAATAGAGAGGAAAGTTAACCTGGAAAGTAAAGCCATCAAAAATCCTCCAAAGCAATTCAGTAGCAGACTTGCACCCAATAACTTCAACGTCAGCACATTCATATGTTTGTCTTCAATTCTGTTCTGCAGGGTAACACAGTAGACATAAAGACAGAGCTGCCAAATCCTCCACATTTTCCTGGCATTTCTGTTTCTCACAGTTGTCTCCCACCTTCCTACATTTTCAGACTTCAGGGACTAAGTACTATATCTACTGAATACAACTCCATGTTTCCCCATGAAAATTTGCCAGCTCTTTCCCCACAAAGGAAGGCTGGGGAATTTTCTGGAGAACCTATACAATGGTTGGGAGGTTACTATAAGAAAAGGAGGCTGGGGGTTACTACAAGAAAGGGAGGCAAGAGTCTGGGGCTACATGCTGAAGATGAAGCATGTCTTCCAAGATACTGGCACAGAATTGGCCATATGACAATGCAAGGAGACAGGCAGAAGCAGCTGGTATGATGGGAGAACTAGAAGAGAAAGGTTGAATGCTAAACACAAGCAGCAAATAAGGGTATCTGGCAACCAAGAGATGCACATGAAGCTGGGATGATGTGGAAGGGAAGAAGGCTTAAAGTCCTTTCTTTGCTAAAGTTCCAGAGGGGATGCTTCTTGCACCCATGGGTACATCAACAGGCTCAGATTACCCATGCTGAACACAGATCTTTGGTCACAGAATCCCAGGGTGGTAGGGTTTGGAAGGGATCTCTGGAGATCTAGTCCAATCCCTCTGCTAATGCAGGTAACAGAGCAGGCTTTACAAGAATGCAAACAGGGGCAGGGGGGGTGGGGGCAGTCGAAAGTCTCCAGAGAAGGAAACTCCACCACCTCTCCAGGCAGCCTGGTCCAGTGTTCTGGCACCCTCAGAGTGAAGAAGTTTCTCCTTAAGTTCAAGTTTCCTTAAGCCACTCTCCTACAATAAACCTACAATGGAACAGGTAGTAGTATGATGCCCTGGACCACAGCCCATAGGTGGTTGTTTCATTGAGGATGGAAGAATCATAGAATCATGGAATGCATTGGGTTGGAAGGGACCCTCAAAGGTCATCCTGTCCAACTGCAGGGCAGTTGGGACAAAAGGTTTGGGCACTGATGTGCTTTATAAAAGCTGAAATCCTTTATTTCTGCCCCATGGCAGAGAAATGGAAACAAGAAAGAAGGAAAGTAGATGAGGGAGGCAGAAACTGGGGGCTGATAAAGCAAGACAGAAGAAATCCACCCCACCAGGGACAAAGTTTCTCCTTGTTCAGAGCCAGGCAGTCCCACACAGGAAAACCCACTCAGGCACTAAGAAGTGACAAGGAGGCATCAGCCATCTAGCCTTGGGCAGGAAAACACAACGCAGAAAGGGGCAGCAAATAATCCAGAGAGGAAGGCAGCAGCACACAGATGGCTGAGGAGTAAGAAATCCTGACACCCCTAGAAGCACATTATTTATACAATCCTGAAAGCACAAGAATTGCCAGGGGGTTCTAAAATAAGGGGCTGAAGCCTGAGGGCGAGCCTCACGTGCAGCAGCGCGAGACATCCTGGCGTCTGCGATGCAAAATGAAATAGCCCTGAATAGTGCAGCGCTGCTGAAGGAGATGCTTTCAGCACAGAGGCACTGGTGCCATATCTTCCCCCCCCCCCCCCCCGAAAATAGCAGCCTGAGTCATTATTGTAGAGTTCTCTGCTGCTAATGAGTAAACTGAAACATAGATATGCACCATAAAAGTCAATATTTCCATAGGACCTCTTCTAATCAGGAAGGAAAGTCCTTACAGAAATGCACAAAGGACAACCTCAGCACAGATCTTTTAACCATCCTCTACCACCTAATGCAGGATTTTCCTCTGAACAGCATTCAGGAGTAAAGTGAAGCAGTGTTTGCCCCCCTCTATTTACACTCTGTAATGTTTTAAGATCTCTTTTTCAAAATCAAGGTGTATTTATTTTGCACAGGCAGAGCTCATTCTTGAACTCATTACCACTTCTCCACTTCTGTATATGCTGTAAAGGGAGCACAACAGGCAAAAAAATCACAAATGCTGAAGCTGCCAGAGCAGAGTGCACAGAAAAGAGGCAATTTCAGGCTCCTGATGGTTTTCCTTTGGCTTTTTTTATCACTATTTTATTGACTTGAATGAAATCCCCCAGATATTACTGAAGGGGGGAAAAAAAGGGATGCTTGGTAAGATGAAAGATACAGGACTGCTTACAACTTTTTCCCCAGCTTTCAACAGCAAACACAAACTGCTTGTGTTTATCATAGAATCAGAGTCTTTTTGGCTGGAAAAGATCTTTAGATCACCCATTCCAGCCATTATCTAACTCTACCAAGTCTGGTGCTGCACTGTGTCCCTCAAAACCACATCTCTGCCGCTTTTAAGCGCCAGGAATGGGGATTCAACCACTCCCTGCAGAGCCTATTCCAGCTTTGAAAACCCTTTCCATCATGAATTTCCTTCTAATGTCCAATCTAAACATCCTCTGGTGCAACTTGAAGATGTTTCCTCTTGTGCTATCACTCAATACTAGGGAGAAGAGGCCAACCTCCTCCTTGCTACAAAGCTCCTTCTCCCATCATGACAGTCTAATTAAAGTGCTCCAACCTGAACCACTGCAAATCACACATGACACCCCTGTCCACAGCTCACAAGCAGTGGCTGGTACCCTTGGCAAAGCTATTTTTCTCTGGTGCTTATTTAAAAATCACACATTCTGTATGTATAAAAAAGGGTGTGAAAGCGCTTCTCAGTCTCTCTGCTTCTACCTCAGAAATCTTGTCAAAGCAAACCTCTCTCTCTTCCCCGAGATAATCTTAACAGAACCAGCAAGAAGAGATCAAATGTGAGCATGCCAGATCTGCCAACAAAAACATGACCTGTACTCCTGCCTTTGATTTGAGCTGTTGCCCATATCAGCCTTAATAACTAAGAGAGGTCATGCAGAGGAGGAAGATCTGTCTGATACGTGCATGCCAACACAGTCCAGTTTATTTCTGCAGCTCGGTATCCTTTGGCATTTATATTTAGAGCAGCAATGATGACAGTCACACACAGGTAGCTGACTCACTGATGATGGTCTTTGACGTAACAGGCTATCAGAGAGTAAATGGGAATGTGTCTCATACCAATCATCTGATCCCTTGATTTCTAAAGCCTGCCTCTCAAAGGACCATTTCAGCCTTCTCATGACAGGTAGTGTCTCATATGCCAGTCTGTGCTCCTGCCAAGGCTGCTCCCTAGGCAACCCTTTCCCTGCTGGGAGCAAGGGAAGAGGAGTCAGCATCCTGGGAACACATTCTGCCCAGGTACTGCTATTCCCCCACATCTGCCTTCTCTCCAGGGTCCTGTTCCCATCACCCAGTTCATGCCATTACTGACAAACAGTACCTGTATCATCAACCCAACTCCTTCACCCACAAAAAGGAAGGAAACACAGCAGTGGGAGGCTGCCAAAGGGACTGCTATCCCAAGCTCAACTCATCCAAAAAGGCTGAAGGAAGAGAAGGACTTTTTGCACTCTTTGCTCCATGAGCGCTAACAGCTGAGTCATAGAATCACAGCACCACAGAATCGTTTTGGTTGGGAAACACCTTTAAGATGTTTGAGTCCAACCATTCTCTAATTCTGCCAAGTCTGGTGCTAAACCACATCCCTCAGCATCATATCACTGCCTCTTTGTAACACCTCCAGGGATTCAACCACCTCCCTAGGGAGCCTGTTCCAGTCTTAGAGAACCCTTTCAGTTTCTTCTTCTTGTACCTCCCCCTGGTACAATTTGGGATCATTTCCTCTTGTGCTATCACTTGGTACCTGAGAGAAGAGACCAATGCCCATTCATCTCCAACCTCCTTTCAGGGAGATGCAGAGAGTGAGGTCTCCCCTCAGCCTCTCTTCTCCAGATTAAACAATCTCAGTTTCCTGCTCTCAAGTTGAGGCATAGCCTAGAACCCAAGTCTCTGACTATCCAGGCTGGAGCAGGAAGAGTGAGAGCTCTAAGGCCAGCTACCTCTGAGGAACTATTTTTTTGCAGTGATTACAGGTCATAGCCAGCTCTGGTCCAGCTGGAGGTGTCACTGGAGATAGCTCCAGCTTCCCATCAGCCAGTCTGCATGGACATCTTTTCTAGGGAGCAAGGGGCCCATCTGAACCTTCCTCCACATCACATTCAATGAGACCAAGGAGCAAGAAAGCATTTCCCAGTTCATGTCATTGTCAGGGCAGGCAACAGCCCTAAAATTAGAGAGGAGAAACAAGGGCACACTGTGGAGGCATGAAGGAAGGTGGCTCACGTCCTGCACCACCCTGATGGTTACATTTGTTTTGCTGAAATGTGGTTGCCAGCAGTTTGTCACGCTGATGCTTGTAGCCTTTCCATGTTACAGAGTATTGGTCATAAAGTGTGTGCAGCTAGGGATGAAAACAGCAGCAGTAATTTTTTCCTGCCTTTGCCTCTGTAGTAAGAAAATGAAAGCAAAGTGTAAGGGTGAGAAAAGGAAGTTAAAATTCAGGGACAGCTTTTTTCAGGTAGAACAGGTACACTCTGCTCTGCAGTATATAAAGTCCCTTGTTCTTTATAAGCCTGTAATTTCTACATAGGAAGAAACCATTGGACCTTAAAACCCCATAAGCTACAATCCCAAATAAGCAATGTCACAAGATAAAATTAGGCCTCAAGTGGGAAGCACTTCAGAAAAGCAAACAAAACCCAATCTTCAAAAGAACCTCAAAAACTGTGGGGTTTGAAATCAGCTTGCCAAAATTCTGTTACCAACGAAGGCAAATCAGCTCCATCTCTGTCTCCACCCTGGATTTCCCCCACCTTTAAATTACAGAATCAGGGCCTCATTTTGGTTGGGAAAGACCTTTAAGATCATCAAGTCCATCACCTCCCTTAGCACCCCCAAATTATAGTTCAAATGGGGAGCCACCCAGTGGAGATGCAGGTGACAGCGTGCTTGCAGTGACCACAGTTGTGCTCAAGTTTCCACCTCACATGGAAAGCAGTGGAAGTTGCAGCCCAGTGGGTAGATTGTTTGGTTGAATCCCATCACATCTTTCTACCCAGCCAGAGGCCCAGACTACACCAAAGCCTGCAGAAAATCATTGAGTCATTGAGGTTGGAAAAGACCTCTGAGTTCAAGTCAAATAGTCAAGCCAACACCAGCATACCATGCCCTGAAGTGCCATGACTACACTTTTTTTAACACACCTCCAGGGATGGTGACTCCACCACTTCCCTGGGCGGCTTGTTTCTTTTAGTAAAGAATTGTTTCCTAATATCCAATCTAAATCATAACATCTTCAGTGCCTCCACTCCTCCCCCTCATCTCACCTGTTACTGGCACTCATCACTAAGCTGCAACCATTTTTGCACAACCCCCCAAAGATTTACATCACTAGATCCCAGAATGTAACCTGGTCCCAGAAGACTCATAGGTGCCTACTGGCAAAGTGATGCCCATCCCTGTGGCTGTTAATAGTCTTCAGAGTATGCCACAGCGTTGTCAGAGAAATTTCTTCACTATGAATCCCTGCTAAATTCATTACATCACTCTGACAACACATCCAGTTCTTAATACAGAGACTTGGGCTTATAACAGGCAACAAAGCAGGGCGTCCCAGTGTCCTTTTGGATGCACTATGGTTTTCTCCAGGGTTTTGTGGGTCTTTCAAGCGGTGGATGTACAGCAGAGATCAAGGGACCTAATGTAGGTCAGAGGCAACTGCAGTTCTGATGAAAAGCTACAGCACTTTCACTTTTAATTTCATCAATGTAACTTTAAACCTCTGGCCTCCACAGTAAAAACCTGGAGCTAGTAAACACAACTGCAGCTGAACTTGGCAACTACTAACCTACATCTCCTCCAGTTGATGTCATTCTTTTTATGTTGACTTCTCACCTGAAAGCAGTTAGTGATTACGCTAGGCATAGACATAGCATGAAAGTAACTAGATCTCCATATTGCCTAACTCATTTGATCTGCTTTTTCTGATCAATCAATGGTTATGACATCTAATAAATTTGCACTTAAAGGAGTACATCAGTGCAAGTCCTTCAGATCCAGAAAGATCCCTGAAGCAACACAGAGATGTTATTTATATAGACAAGTGCTGCTTTGCTCGCTGCTTTGGGGATATTTAATTTAACACAACACAAGTAACACATCAACACAAATGCTACAGCTACCTTTGCCTCTGCATCTGTAGGAGAGCCTCTGCACCACAGTGACATGGTCAGGTCTCTGCAAATGCAACTTGTAAACAGACTTGGAAATAACATTTGTTAGATCGCAAAAAATACTTCAGTAGAACAAAAGCAGTCACTCAAAATGAAACACAGAGAAGGCAGGGATAGCAAGCAGGCAGTGTGTTGTTCCTCTATCTGCCCTAAAAGTCATTCCAGCAGATGTTGCTCCCTTGCAGCATTCTGCAATGAGACTGCAGAAAATGATGTTGCTACAACTGCCGGTGGATTGAAAAACACAAACAAACAAAACCCATTCTGAATTTCCTGAGATTGTTGCCAGCCAAAACAAGCCAACCAACCAAACAAAAAGACATCCAAGCTTCTCCTATAGAGCAGAGCACAGCCTTAGAAACACAACAAATGAAAGCCATGTACAGCCAGGGCTTGGTGGCCACCTTATAGAAAAGATCATTTCATAACTCTTTCAGTGCCAGAAGACATTCAATTATCCTGGGGGAAACCAAGCAGAGGGGGATGTCTGAAAAGCATAATAAATTAGAATACACACTTCCCTTCTAAAGGCCTAAAACCATATAGACAAATCAGAGCAAGCCAGCAGTGCCATTCTGTGGCCTAGGTTTGATTAAAAGGGGACACTGGCACCAGTGGCACTGCAGCAATGGAACTGCAGAATAAAATGCCTTGAAAGCATCAAACCCTGTAAATGCTCACATGCCCTGTGGAAGAGAAAGGAGTGAATGAGGCTCACAAAAACAAAAAGGACATTTTGGTAGAGAAGCAAAAGAAAGAGCATTCTTCAGCATCCCTTAGTGAAGAAGAATCAGGTCATCTGGAAAGCAGCTGCCTGCTCTGACTGGTCCTGCAGTACTTTTTGATACACAACGTCAAGGACTGCTTGACGTATCTAATAAGATCTTCACGGGCATCTGATCTTTGTCTAGTGCTGAGATCAAGTGACAAAGGATGTTGAAGGAAACACTGCGGCAAATCTGGACCTCACTCTTGATTGATGGGAAACTAGCAAAATCCAAGCACCCCCCCCAAAAATGAAATAGGTAGTCTTGCTACAATCTTTTCAACCACCTCTCTATAAAAAAGAGCCATTTCCCTTCCTAATGCCAAACAGCCATTTCCCTTCTTAATCAACCATAAAGCAGGTCAGGACAAATAGAGAAGTGTTTCAGCAGTGCTCAAAATTTGCAACAAGGAGCAAGTCAGAGTAGCTAGTAGTCAGGCTTTGCTGCTGCCTCCTTACAACACTATGCTTTGCAGCTTGCCTGACGTGTCCACCGCAGAGATGGCAGCCCTGTGTGTTAGCTGGCTATATTATCATTATCAAGTGGCATCTTCATGAGCCACTGACCGTTGGTTACAAAGGAATTTTATGCTTTTGATTCCCAGGGGAGTCTCCAGTCCTCAGACTAACCTGTTGGTATAATTCCCAGTACTTTCAACCCATTATGATTCCCATATCAGTGGCCATGGGCTAGAGCTTATTCCTTAAACCCAGAATCATTCTCCTTTAAATCAGTCAAAACAGGCCCTTTAAAGCAGACCTTTTTAATGATAAAGGAAGTAGCAAACTGGCCCGCTTCTAAAATCATTTGAGGAGAGAAGATGAAACACCACTGCAAGTGATAAAGCAGTAGAAGCAATTTCTTAATTACTGTCAAGAATTTTCAAGATCTGATGCAGACAAAATTAAGAAGGTGGCATGACATTCCTAAACCTGTAGTGGAAATGAAGTGGAACATGGAAACACTGTACAATCAGCACGTCCTCAACTACGTATCACAGCCTGTCTGGTTTAGAATCAGGTTGGAAGGACCTTTAAAGGACATCTAGTCCAAACCCTTCACAGTGAGAAGGGACATCTTCAACTACAGTAGGTTGCTCAGAGCCCCATTCAATCTCACTCAGAATGTTTCCAAGTAAAGAGGCGTCTACCACCTCCCTGAGAAATCTGTTCCACTGCCTCATCACCCTAATTGTAACAAAATAATCTTCCTTATGTCCAATTTAAATCTCCCTCTTTTAGTTTAAAGCCATCACCCCTCATCCTGTCACAACTGCTAAAAAGTCTGTCCCAGTATTTCATATAGGCCCCTTTAGGTACTGGAGGGTTGCTATAAGGTCTCCCCAGAGCCTTCTCTTCTCCAGGCTGACAAAGCCCAACTCTCTCGTCCTGTCCCGATAGGTGAGGTGTTCCACCCTTCTGATCACTGTTGTGGCCTCCTCTGAGCCTGCTACAACACATCCCTGTCCTTCTTGTGCCAAAGCTAAACAGTGCTCTAGGTGAGGTCTCACAAGAGCAGAGGTGCAGAATCCCCTCTTCACCCTGCAGCCCACACTGCTTTGAACACAGCCCAGGACACAACTGGGCTGGCAGTGCACATTGCTGTCTCATGTCCAGCTTTTCACCCAACAGCATCCCTAAGTCTTTTTTCTGCAGGGCTGCTCTCCAGCCTTTCATCCCCAGACTGGATTGATACTGAGGATTGTCCCAGCCCTGGTGTAAGACCTTGTACTTGGCCTTGCTGAACCTCACAAAGTTCAAAGGAGTCCACTTCTGGAGCTTGTCTAGGTCCCTCTGGATGACAGCCCCATTCCTCAGGCATGTTTTTCATATGTGTCCCTTGGACACCCCACCTGCAACCCTGAAGCATCCCCAAACAATCAGAACAAAGCACCAGGAGTGGCAGCCGGCAGTACAAAGTACAGGGCATTAACATAGCTTATCTCTAGCCTGTCAGCAATATGTTTGTGACAGTTTGTTCTGCCTTTCCACCTCTGCCTCCAGCTTCATGCTTGGCACAGGCACCCTTGTCTCTGCCAGCTCTTCTGAACCAAAGGGTCTGGGGCTTTCTTTTTGCTGGAAGCCTCAAGGCTTGGCTGACTGCATCCTGCCCTTAGCCACCCCCTCACCTAATCAGATGGGATACTAAACTGCTTAGCAGTATTTCACTTTCCATCATGGTACAAAGAGCCCAGGTTACTAAAGGATTAACAAGTACAACATCAAAGTGTTAAATATACACAGAGTTGCCTGTCCTAGGCCCTGCTAAATCTTGATCACAGGGGAGCTATTAAAAGAGAGGAGATGTCAAAAGGAAAGAAACCACAGACAAACAAGGCAATGAATCTGGACTACCATGAAGTGGCTGCATAAATAACATCAGGACAAGGAAAAGGAGCATTACCAGGAGCAGGCAGTAATTGACATTGTGTTTTTCTGGCCAGGCAGATAAATGAAGCAAAGCAAGGGCATAAACACAAACGTTTTTGAATGGTCCAAATACAATGATAGTCAGAATTTAATGGCCATGGCTGTCAAAAGGCAAAAGGATGAACCAGCTTACTGCAAATGAATACAGAAGTCTGCCAGCAAATCAAGTGATACTGTTGGGGAGTTTTTGCATTGTTTGTGGGTTGGTTTTTGGTTTGGTTTTGTTTTTTTACAGAAAGTAGCCTTTCAGGAAGGTAGAGAAATGAAAAGGAATAAAATAACATGATCCTTTGTTTTCAAAAGTCACATAACCAAAATTTGTTTTACATCTCCAACCATACTCCTTTTGCTGTTACTACTTCCTTAACTGGATTAACCACCAGTGATAATTCCCTAACTTGTGGATTTCGCTCAGGCTCCTCTCTGTGGCAGGTTTACTACCTTATGGCTGGCCTACAAAAAGGGCTAAACAAATAAATGAATGAAAAAAAAAAAAAAGAAAAGAAGATATCTGTAAATCTGTCTGGCCAAAAGCCAAGCCACACCGAAATTAACTTCCGTATCACACACCCACTGCAGTAGAAATGGTAAGAATAGGTGATGAGAACAGAGAGGCTTTTCTTTCATAGAATCATAGAATGGTTTGGGTTGAAAGGGACCTTGAAGGTCATCTAGTTCCAACGTTGCTATTGTAAGAGTAACAATAAATCTGCCTCCTTGCAGCTGCCCACTGTCTCTGCCGTGCTCTCACCAGACGCTGTAATTACACATGAAGCCATTTACATCAGAATCTAGTTTCAGAATGCTCTGCTACTCTGCTTCTTTCATTTGCAAAGGAAATGCCAGAGTCCCTTGGCACCCCTGTGCAGGATCTGGTGGGCAAGAGAGAGGGAAGAAAAGGATCTTCCCAAAATTATTTTCCCAGAGGATGCCCTGAGGTTCTCCAGTGCTTTGCAGCATGCCCACCACAGCCTGTGTCAGCAGCTGAACCAAAAATCCACCCAGGCACAAGTCACCTTTGCTGCCCCTGCATCCAGGGGCCTCAGCACACAACTCACACACTGAGGCTGGGCATCTCAGCACCTTCTAGATAAAACAGCACGATCTAAGCACCTACTGCGCTCTCTGCAGACTGGGCACTCCAGTTCCTGTGCATTAAGTACACATTAACAACAGCTGGCTTTTACAAGCCTCTCTCCTTGGGAAAGCCTCTTTGAGGCTGGTAATGACCAATGCAGCTGCCTATTTGCCACCCAGCTAACCTGAGTGCCCAGAGAAAAAGCTGGAATACTGTGCATGCAACAAGTTTTTCCACTTCTGTGATACCCTAGAGCAAATGAAATTTGAGCACATTTATTGGTTTCAGGTTTGTTTGATTTTTTGGGTTTGTTCTTTTCCTTCTTTACCCATAGCAGCTTTGAGGCTCCTGTGTATAAGCAAACTATAAATGCATATTAGAGTTTCACAACTACCAAGGATTCACTCCAACCTGCTTTCCAAAAGGCAAAGTTTTGGAATTTGAACTGCCAAGGGGAGTTTACTCATGTTTTAGGTGCCACCTATGCCAGTGCTTGCCCTCCTACTCCACTGCAAGGTGTTTTTCTTCATCATTTTCATTTCCTTGGCTCACTGGGGCTCTGGCCCACTGAAAATAAAAACATTTTGAGTCCCTGAACTGCACCACCACCATGTGACAAACACAGACATGTGTCCCTGTGTTTGCCTGCATCCTGGCCATGGTGCTGCTGTGTTGAGGCCAACACACACCTGCACTAATGGCCTTGGGCACGACCTGTGCTTTGGGGCTCTGAGCTGCTATCTCCACGTGGTCACCACAGTGCAGGGGTGCACTTGTTCACATGGAAATTCCCAACACAACCTTTCATTTTGCTCCTTTTCACTAGCCTGCATCACCAAGGCAACTGTATGTGCAGAGAGGGATGAGTGGCAGAGAAAGGTCTGAGAAAAAAAATAATTCAAGTCACTTGTCTTTTGCCAAGAAGGCAAAAGGTCCACGTTCAAAGTGCCTTTTGGTTCAACAGTTTCAGCCCTGTTGGCAGAGCAGAGTCCAGCCTGTGCAGAGCCACTCAAGTGGGCAAAGCCCATCATGCTGCTCCAACCTGCAACCTGTGTCCCTTGCTTCAAAAGAGACTAGCAAGCATGACAGGCTGGGCCAAGCAAAATCACAGTTTTGTGATTCATTGAAAACCATTTTTTTCAGCCTACAGCTGATGCTTTAGCCCCTGTATCCAGCTAGTGTATCAGCAAAAAGAATCAGCATCTCCCTGCCTTAGATGCTTAGCAGTCTCACATGACACTGTTAACTTGTTCAAAGACCTATTAAAGCTGCGGTTGCAGGAGTCTGCTCTTCTGGGGACTGGATTCTTAGCAATACAGCTTTGAGCTTCTCATCCACATTCCTGAGAAATGCTGGATCTGTGCTATAACCACCACTCCACCCATCCCACCCCACCCCACCTCACCTCACCCCTGGTAGCTTTTGCCCCAAATAAAACAAAGGTGTTACGTGGCTACAAATGATGACTCTAACTAGACTTGAGTTCAACAGTATCAGTTCTTATTACTTAAATCAGCCTGTGCTGCTGCTGCTTCTGTGTATTTAGATACTGGGCTGTGTAGACAGCAAACTCCCTGTAGTACTGTAAAACCTTTTATTCAGATGTGCTCCTACCTGCTTGTATGGGGAGGAAGAATAAATCTACTTCCCACTCACTCCTGTTAAATATTACTAATATTATCAATAAACCCCTAGCAATACTGATAATACTGCTAGCAGTAACATGCCAAATGAGCCTGTTAAGTAAGAAAGGAAATGGGTTCACTCAGAAAACAGAGAAGTACATGAGAACGTGGCCTCATACTTAAAACTTCACAGCACTGCCACATTTGCATTTACAAACAGCAACTAAACTTCAAGTCAAACTATATTCAGAAGATTTGGCTGAATTTCGTGCTCACAGCCTCTGATAACAACTTTCTGAGAAGGCTCAAGAAAATTAATTGGTTCCACCAGACCTCCTAAAACCTACAGATGGCAGGAGGTATTAGTTTGAGAGCTCCTTGACCAAGAAAAAGCTGGTAATGATAGGTTTGTCTGAATTTAGTAGCTCTGCTCCTTCAGTAGAACAATGGAGAAATGTTGTCAAGCACTTGCTTTTCTTTCACCACACTATACTGAAGCATTTTAAACCACGGTGTGGTTTAACCCAAGGAATGGCATATTAAGCAGCCTTCTGGCATACATTGTAGAGGCAAAAGGAAAATGAAAATTTGTATGAAACGTAATCATCCTGCACCCAATATAACTGCAAAGTGACAGAATATAGGCTTGATGTCCTGAGAGATGCTGCCATGACTTATTTTCCTAACCAACTTCACTTTGGGCAGCATGAACAGTCCTGGAAAACTCTGCATCCAAGGCTCTCTGAACCCAGCAAGCCCAGGGCTCCTTCACACAGGGAGGGTTCTTTCACTCTGAAGTTGGTTCCACAGCAAAACTCATGAGCTCTCTAAATAGCCTCTCCAGGGGAACAATTTTAGACCAAGAGCTGTAGTTCTTTCCTCATGTAAATCAAAGCTCTGCACGAGACAGTGACTTCAGGTCAGCTCCTGCAAGGGAAGCTCATCCAGCACTGCTAGAATGCTCCAACCCCATTATCTCTTAGTGTGTTGGGGGGGGGGGAACAAAAACAAAACCAACCCTCCCCCCCCCAAAAAAAAAAAACCAACCCCAAAACAAAACCAAAATCACAAAACCCAACCCAACAAAAAACCTCCGCTTCCCACAAACTAAGCATTTAACAAAGAGGCAAACTGCACTTCCTCTGACAGGTCTGAGGAAGAGAACAACAGACAGTTTTGACAAGGTTGGGAGACGAAAGTCCCCAGAGCCACTTGCCAGCAATGGGCACCCACCACTGTTCCCAAGGCTCCAAGTATGTGTCACGTGAAATAAGGATCTGATGTTTAAGTTTCTAAATTGTTGTTTTCACACAACTTGCCTGGGGGCAAAATACTGGCCTCAGCTGCCCTTCCTGAAGCTGTCATGACTGGAATATAAGAAAGAAAAAAAAAAGGGGGGGGGGGGGGGGAAAGGAGGGGGGGGGGAAAAGGAGGGGAAAAAAAAGGAGGGGAAAAAAAAGGAGGGGAAAAAAAAGGAGGGGAAAAAAAAGGAGGGGAAAAAAAAGGAGGGGAAAAAAAAGGAGGGGAAAAAAAAGGAGGGGAAAAAAAAGGAGGGGAAAAAAAAGGAGGGGAAAAAAAAGGAGGGGAACAAAAAGGAGGGGAACAAAAAGGAGGGGAAAAAAAAGGAGGGGAAAAAAAAGGAGGGGAAAAAAAAGGAGGGGAAAAAAAAGGAGGGGAAAAAAAAGGAGGGGAAAAAAAAGGAGGGGAAAAAAAAGGAGGGGAAAAAAAAGGAGGGGAAAAAAAAGGAGGGGAAAAAAAAGGAGGGGAAAAAAAAGGAGGGGAAAAAAAAGGAGGGGAAAAAAAAGGAGGGGAAAAAAAAGGAGGGGAAAAAAAAGGAGGGGAAAAAAAAGGAGGGGAAAAAAAAGGAGGGGAAAAAAAAGGAGGGGAAAAAAAAGGAGGGGAAAAAAAAGGAGGGGAAAAAAAAGGAGGGGAAAAAAAAGGAGGGGAAAAAAAAGGAGGGGAAAAAAAAGGAGGGGAAAAAAAAGGAGGGGAAAAAAAAGGAGGGGAAAAAAAAGGAGGGGAAAAAAAAGGAGGGGAAAAAAAAGGAGGGGAAAAAAAAGGAGGGGAAAAAAAAGGAGGGGAAAAAAAAGGAGGGGAAAAAAAAGGAGGGGAAAAAAAAGGAGGGGAAAAAAAAGGAGGGGAAAAAAAAAGGAGGGGAAAATAAAAGGAGGGGAAAAAAAAGGAGGGGAAAAATGTTGAAACAAAAATCCAAAGGAAACTAAATTCAGGTCATGGCTGCGAGTCAGGTCAAGCAGCTACAGAGGGAAGGCAGGTCCTTTTCTTCTCTTTCTCTCCCTTCAATGCCAGACTTGTTTAACAAGACTCTCCTTGGTGAATTTTCTTTTATAATTAACAAATGAAAAGGAAACAGGCTTCCCTGCACTGAAAAAAAATAATACTGCAGCTGCCTTATGCAAGCCACTTCCATTTTTAAGTCTTGGAAAAGGCTTTACTGCCTCTGCTCAAATACAGTCTTACTTTTCAGCCTTATTTTAATTTGGAAGGGAGAGGGAGAACGAACCAGCGTCTTAAATGATTGAGGCTTTCTGCATTCACGTTCAATGAAAATCACTAAATGAAAATAACCTGAGAAACAGTCTCCAGCATGCAGGCTGGGGCAAATCTATCACAACAAACACAGCGGGCGGCTGATCCCGCAAGGTCTGAGAGTCTCTCTCTCTCCTCAGCGTGTGCTAACCACACATGCTTTACATTTTTTAAAGAAAAAGATCTCTTGATGCCTTATGTAAGCTCACAGAGCTCTTCCCTGCCTCATGTCTGTTACAAACAAACCTGGCAGGTTGAGTTTGCTCTCATGCGTGGGGGAATGTGGCGAAGGTATAAACTCTCCACTTCTCTTGGCGCTAGATCAAACCTGCAGACACCAGACATCACTGTGCACAGGCAGGGAGATAACTCCCAACCATTACAACAATCAAACTCTGGGAGACTGCTTCCCAAGTGCAAAAAGGTCTGCCAGCTTCAGAGATGGGCTTGGGGGGGGTGGGGAATATAAAGGCTTGAGCACTCCTGCCTGTACCCCACCTCTTCTAGGATGACTGTACTGAAAGTGGTCCCTGAGAACACAAACCCAGGGGAGCAAACGCTTGACAGTGCACACCAGCTGGGTGTGATGCACAGAGGTGGCAGAGAAGTCTGACCACTGCCCTACTACAGAGCAGAGCAAGCAGGTAAACCTGGCACCTTTAATTTGCAAAAGCTTCTCCCTTACATTCTGGCACCTGCAGTAGCAACACAAACCCCCCCAGGCTGAGACTTGTTGAGCAATATGTACACACAGAAACTCTGACTGAGCCTCCTGTGCAGCACAACAGCACGGAAACAACAATACATAGCTGTCCTCTGCACAAGCACCTTCCTACATAACACATCCTGAGGACAGCTGAAGAGTTATGAGCAAGAAGAAATTCAGAGAAGGAAAGAAGGAAAGGAAAAGTAAGTCTGAAAACATTAAGGGAGAGAGAGATTACGTCTGCACTTGCACAGCCATAGTCAGTGTCATAGAATCATTTCAGTTGGAAAAGACCTTTAAGATCAAGTCCAACCATTATCTAACTCTACCAAGTCTGGTGCTAAACCATGTCCCTCAGTACCACATCTCTGCCTCTTTGAAACACTGCCAGGGATTCAACCAACTCACCAGGGAGCCAGTTCCAGTCTTTGAGAACCCTTTCAGTGAAGAACTTTCTTCTAATACCCAACCTAAACCTCCCAGTCCCGCAGCTACATCCTCATCTGCATCCCTGTAGCCCCAGTAGCAAAGGTTGGTCTCTGTCCCCAGAGTCCTTGAAGCCTAGAGCTGTCTAAACCACTTGGACACAGTGCCCAGGAGCTGGGAGGAGGCCTGAGACATACATCTTTACTCGACCCTGAGATGAGCTGGAGCAGCTGCAGCTGCTCCGGCTGCAGAGATCCCAAAGTAGTCCTCAGCAAGGTAACAAGCCTGCCTCTGGCACAGCACTCTGCAGACCCAGGGGCTCTGGCTGTGCTGATAAATGCTGGTAGCTCAACCCAAAACAAATAAATTAAAATTAACATTCCTCTGGGGCTGACTCATAGCAGAAGTGTAGACTTTTTTATCAGCCTGTGCTTCCCTTGCCTCATGTGCTCTTCTCTCTCACCAACAGAGCAATGAAGCACCGTAGTTCACCCAAGACCAGGCTCCTGTACAACCCCAAAACCAGCTTTGGACAGCATCTGCAACCCTGGATCTAAACAAATAGTTTCAAGGGCTCTGGTTGAGAAGGCAACCCAGAACAGAATGCTAAAACAGCTCACTCAGAAAGCCTCATTGAGCTGCACCCATGCATGGATTCCTCTTCTTTCTTTTCACTTATTTCACTGAAGTGCTTTGCTGCATCAGGGCACTGACTTGGCTGATGACAGAGTACTTCTGGCAACTAAGCAGTAAACCACTTGTTAGCTTGTTTCTAGTAAATATGTCACATGTTGTAAGAGCATGGTTTTGCTTGGTTTGGATCACCAGCATTCGTTATGCACCACCACAGAATGCTCTGGGCTGGAAGGGACCTCTGAAGATCTAGTCCAACCCCCTCTGCAGTAAGCATAGGCATCCCCAACTAGATCAGGTTGCCCTGAGCCCTGTCAAGCCTCACTTTGAATATCTCCAAGGATGAGGCCCCAAACACCTCCCTAGGCAACTTGTCCCAGTGTTCCACTACCCTCCTGGTAGAGAACTTGTTCCTAACATCCAATCTGAATCTGCTCTTCTCTAGAAGAA
Source organism: Melanerpes formicivorus (assembly GCF_026170545.1). Taxonomy (NCBI): domain Eukaryota; kingdom Metazoa; phylum Chordata; class Aves; order Piciformes; family Picidae; genus Melanerpes; species Melanerpes formicivorus. Next base: position 4,121 of record NW_027145369.1, on the reverse strand, counting down.
TCTAGAGTAAGAATCACAGAAAGATGGGAGTTGGAAGGGACCTCTGGAGATCTAGTCCAACCCCCCTGTTATAGATGGATCACCCAGAGTAAATCACACAGGAACATATTTTGAACGCCTACAGAGATGGAGACTCCATAACCTCTCTGAGCAGCCTGTGCCAGTGCTCTGCCACCCCGAGTTTTTCCTTATGTTTACATGGAACCTCCTGTGTTCCAGTTTGTAACCCTTGCCTCTTGTCCTCTCACTGGACACTGAGAAGTCTCTGGTTCCAGTCTCCTGACACTTGCCCTTTAGGAATGTATTGATGAGTATTAATAGGATCCCCCCCTCAGTCTGCTCTTCACCAGGCTAAACATTCCCAGCTCTCTCAGCCTCTCCTCATAAGGTCAATGTTTCAGTCCTCTGATCATTTCAGTGGCTCTCTAGAAAAGGGTAAAGATTTCAGGATTTGATTCTACACTCTTTGTGCAGACAAGAGAAAAAAAGGGAGCCTGGCTCTTAGAGCTAACAGTATTTGAGCTGGAAGTTTTTGTAACAAAACGTTTTTACCAGCTGATGCTGTCAAGTCTCTGGTAGTGTCAACCTCCTTCCCAAGAGACCTCCTGAAGGACAGCACTGCACTCATGGCACTTGGCACCTTTAGCCACTGCTGCACCAGCCATCCAAAGAGCTGAAGGAGAATTAACTGAGACTCTCTCACTGCAGGTCAGGTCAGCCCAGGTCACAGCTGAGGAGGTATGGAGACCAACCCACACGGGAAGCCAACGGGGCTGCCAAGCTGGTGGTTGCTCCCAGCTGTAAATGTCCACATAGAAGCAGCACACTGTGCTTTTGCACATCATTCTCTAGTCATGACCACATGTGTATCAAGCAAAACCAGCAGTAGCACAGGTTACTGTAATTTACTGGGCAGGGAGGTAACAACCCTTGCTTACAGCATAAGCTGGGCAGAAAGCATCCATTTCCACAGCTGAGAAACACAGCTCAGCAACTCCAAGCCAAACATAAATGCTGCAGGCAAACCTGCTCTACTGCCTGTCAAATAACAACATATTTGTATCCTGTCCTCTTTATCCACATAGACCCAGTGGGAAATAGAGTGAGGAGGCCAAAGGCTGCCAAAATACATGGTGAGACTGCACAGAAAGTAGGAGATAGCACCTCTCTCTTAGTGCCAGAGAAACACTTGGGTCTGGTCCTGAATGAAGGGATATTGACAGAAAATTGCCTACAATTTGAGTACTTTGGAAAAGTTGCTTATTAGTTGATGGATATTGTTCTCATTATTTGCTGTCCCCAGCTCACAGAGCAAAACTCAAAAGCTTTACTATGTTATTTTTATTCTATTCATCCAACATTTTTTCTTGACTAAGAATCCTTTCTTAGAGGACAGTTCACCTTTCAGGGGCCTCTCCTGCGTGACATCTTCATGGGCAGGGGTGCACTGAGCACCTGTTCCACTTCCCCAGGGCCCCCTGTGGTACCTGTGAAGCATTCAACACTTTCTTTGTCGACTTGGCTGGCAAGACTGCCACTCCCTCCACGGGTGTGTTGACTGTATCTGTACTGTCTACTCAGTGAAAAAGAAACATTTGGAAAATCTATTATTCATCTAAAATATTGACATGGCCCAGCATCCAAGACTGAGTTAAACAAAGACACCTGAAGAAAAGAAATGCACATTTGACCATGTTCCTGCTTTGCTCAGTCACAGGCGTCAGATGAAGCCACTTAGAACCTCTCCACTCTTAACAGTAGTTAGCTGGGAGCAGGTAGGGGATAAATATCACTGCAGGCTTGCCTTTCTGCTTCTGGAGACTATACTTGTTTGACTGCAACTCACTGAACACAGGTGATATCACCCCTGATCCCACTTCAGCTTACCTTCCTCTTGAGACAAGCTGAGAGGACCCCAGGCTACTGAAGAACGTTGCACACAAAGTAAAAGCAAGGTGCTCCTACCTACCACAAACCCATCAAATTGTCTCTTTGTTTCTCAAAGGCAGGAGGTACCTCCAAATGCGTGCCTCCATGGCATCTTGTGGTGCACATGCAGGCTCAGGAAGGCATAGAAAAGGGAGGATGACAGCAACAGCATATAAAGTCCTTCTGGTGGCAATGGGACCAGACCCAACATGCTTATAATGGGCATAGGAATGATGTGGCAGACAAACTTACACACTCTCAGCAAGCAAGAGTCATTGCAATGTTGGGCTGCCAGATTAGTGCTCAGGAACACATCCCTGGGAAGTGTTTAAGACTAGGCTGGATGAGGCGTTGAGCAACCTGGTCTAGTGGAAGGTGTCCCTGCCCGTGGCTAGGGGTTTGGAACTACATGATCTTTAAGGTCCCTTCCAGTTCAAGCCATTCTATGAAACTAGAGCTGCTCCATCTAACTTTCCTGTGATCTTTAGCAAAGAAAATCTGACCACATCCTTAGCCATAATCATGTACAAAAATTCTCACAGAAATCACGTGGACAGATATCCTGTGGGTTCTGGCCAGATCTCCTCAGTATACCCAGCTCTCATTTCTATGTATCCAAGTTAAGTTTGATTTTATCCAAGTCAAGGATGACTATCCTAGTTCTCAGACCATTCTTATTTTGCAGACTTTTCAGTGTCTATGGGAGACTTGATGGGGTGCTTGGTGCCATGGTTTAGTTGTTTAGGTGGGTTGGTCTTGAAGGTATCTTCCAACCTGGTTTATTCTATTCTATTCTAAATAAGGCACAAAATATTGCCCAAGACCCTCCAACTCAATCACACTTCTGATTACTCAATTAATTGATTGCAGTAGGGAACTGCAGCATCAAGCATATCACATTTAGGATACATCTGCATTCCCCATTTTAATACTTCTTCATGATTTGCAATGTATTTCTCTCATTTAGAGGCAGAATAACACTTCCTAACACAGACTGAATTTATTCAGCAGCACAGAAGTCAGTTGCCTTTCCTACTGACAGACACACTTCAACATAATTAGTTTCATGACTATTAATGAAATAACTCATTTGAACTTTTGCCACTAAAATGTTAATGAGTAAGGCTGGATAGTTATTTGGTAATGGGATATATTTCCTTTTACAGTTTGATAGTTCAGATCTGCCCCACATCCACCATGACTAAAGGTCACTACTACCTGAAGACTATTCGATAATCTGTAGGAGACAAGTTGGTAGCACTAAGTCCACGCTTAGGAAGGAACAGCCTTACAATTTGCTCCCAGCAGCAAAGCTAAGCAAAGAAAGGTCACTGCAGCATAGCACTTTTACATAGCTGTGGTCTGAAAATTTCAGTTGTTAGGAACCTGCACCTTTCACAAGCTATGAATTCAGTGGAGATAGAAGAGGAATAATTTGAGTTGCAAAAGCTTGTGGATTTTTTTCTGTGAGATACAATTAGCCTGTCTGACTCACTGGTGCAGACTGTTTGCTTTTAGCACACTCCTAAAGGGAACTGTAAAAATAAATAAATACTAAACCCATAACAGATCATGTTTGGGGGTTTTGACCAGTCCTTCATTAAGTTCAGAAAAGTATTTCGGGGGGAAACAGATTGTTCCTGGTATACTGTTCCCTGTCACTGCTCCAGCAAACCAAAATGTTACACATGACCTTCAATAATGGCTGACAACTGTGGCATCCAAAAAAACCCTTGCTCTGCTGTTTGGATAGTAACATAGAATCAATTTTGTTGGGAAAGAACCCTAAGATCACCAACTGTCAACCCAGCACCACCATAGACCATGTCCTGAAGTGCTATGGCTATACATTTTTTTCAACACCTCAAAGGATTGTGACTCCACCACGGCAGCTGGCAGCCTACTCCAGTGTCTCACAATCCTTTCAGTGAAGACATTTTTCCTAATATCCAATCTAAACCTCCCCTGGCACAACTCAAGGACGTTTCATCTCATCACATCACTTGTTACTAGGGAGAAGAGACCAACACCCAACTTGCTCCAACCTCCTTTCAGTGAGTTGTAGAGAGCCTAATACAGCCTGTACGTAAGCACAATCCAAAATTGATAACTTCACCCTGGCAGCACAGCAGCACAAGCCTTAATTATTGCTACCTTTTCAGACATCAAATGTGACATGCAACAAAATTATT
>NW_027145368.1:0-22648 GCF_026170545.1 Melanerpes formicivorus | reverse complement strand
GTCGCCATCTTACCGCCGCGCGAGCTCCGCCGCTCCGCCCGTGGCAGCGGGGAGGGAGGGGCCGGGGGAGGGAGGGGCCGGAGGGGAGAGGGGGAGGGGAGCGGCGCTGCCCGCAGCGACCTCTGGCGGCCGGGAGGATGCAGCGCAACGGCTCCCTGCTGCCCGGGGGGCACCGGAGGAGGGAGAGGCGACCCCCGCGGTCCCGCCCCTCCCAGCACGACCGACACCGCTCCTCCCCTAGCATAAACCACGCCCACAAAAAGCCACGCCCTGCCTAGCTCACGCCCCCTCCCCCCCCCTCACGGCAGCCAATCACTGGGCACCCTCCCCGATAGCCCTGCCCCCTAGTGACTGCGCTGCCTTTAACCACGCCCCCTCCTAACTGCAGCCAATCACAAAGTGGTCTCCCCTCATAGGCCCCGCCCCCTCCTAGCCGCCCCCCAACATATCCTCACCCACTTCTAACCGCAGCCAATCACAAAGCCCCCCCCCGAGGCTCCTCTCCCTCCTAATCATGCCCCCCCATAGCACCCGCCCCCTCCTAGCCACACCCTATTGTAGCCACACCCCTTTCTTACTGCAGCCAATCACGAGGTAACCGCTTCTCCTCATAGCCACGCCCCCTCTCTAAACCAGGCCATCACAAACCACACCCTTTTCAGTAACCACGCCCCCTCCGGAGCACAACCAATCACAAAGCTGCCCCCAAACCCCACCCCTCATAGCCCTGCCCTCTTCCTAGCCCTGACCAATCACGAAGCAGCCCTTAAAACCAAGCGCCTCGTGACCCCACCCACTTCCTAGCTTCACCCAATCATAAAGTAGCCTCTAAACCCCACCCATATTATGACCCCGCCCCCTTCTAGGCTCATCGCAAATGAGCCCTTCAAAGAGCCTTTCAAAGAACCCTGCTCCTAACCCCACCCACTCCCTATCCCTGACCAATCAGAATGCATCTTTCAAACCCCACCCTTCATCATTCCCATCCCGTGCTCAAACCCCGCCTCCTTTTCCCTAGTCCCGCCCACTCGCCCCGGTCCCGCCCTTTTATGGCCAAAGCGGCCCGGAGGGGGGCGTGGCCCTGCATAAATTAGCACCGAGGCCCCGCCCCCGCGCCCCCCCCGGGGCGCACCATGGAGCGGGGCTGGGAGCGGAGCTGGGAGCGCCGCGGGGGGTCCCGGGGGGTCGCAGCCGGGAGCGGGACCCCCCCGGAGCGCCTCCAGCTGGTGGTGCTGGGGGCGGGGGGCGTCGGGAAGAGCGCCCTGAGCGCGCGCTTCGCCCAGGTACCTGCGGGGGGCTGGGAGGGGAGGGGGGAACTGGGAGGGGGTGACCCCGGGAATGGGAGAGGAAACTCCCCCCCGAACTGGGAGAGACCCCCGGACAGGGAGGACAGGGACCCCCGGGACCCCCGGGCTCGGAGACTGAGCCCCGGGCTGGGAGAGGGAGCCCCAGAGTGGGACACCCCCAACCCAAACTGGGACGGAGAGCCCCCCCGGGCTGGGAGAGGGAGCCCCGGAGTGGGACACCCCCAACCCAGACTGCCACGGAGAGCCCCGGGCTGGGAGAGGGAGCCCGGAGTGGGACACCCCCAACCCAAACTGGGACGGAGAGCCCCGGGCTGGGAGAGGGAGCCCGGAGTGGGACACCCCCAACCCAAACTGCCACGGAGAGCCCCCCCGGGCTGGGAGAGGGAGCCCCGGAGTGAGACACCCCCCAACCCAAACTGGGACGGAGAGCCCCGGGCTGGGAGAGGGAGCCCGGAGTGGGACACCCCCAACCCAGACTGCCACGGAGAGCCCCGGGCTGGGAGAGGGAGCCCCGGAGTGGGACACCCCCAACCCAGACTGCCACGGAGAGCCCCGGGCTGGGAGAGGGAGCCCGGAGTGGGACACCCCCAAACCAAACTGGGACGGAGAGACCCCCCCGGGCTGGGAGAGGGAGCCCCGGAGTGGGACACCCCCAACCCAGACTGCCACGGAGAGCCCCGGGCTGGGAGAGGGAGCCCCGGAGTGGGACACCCCCAACCCAAACTGGGACGGAGAGCCCCGGGCTGGGAGAGGGAGCCCCGGAGTGGGACACCCCCAACCCAAACTGCCACGGAGAGCCCCGGGCTGGGAGAGGGAGCTGCAAACTGCGGGAGGGAGCCAGGTCTGAGAGAGGAACTGCCCCAAACGGGGAGAAGGACCCCCCAAAACTGGGGGGCAGCCCCGGAGTGGGACACCCCCAACCCAAACTGGGAGAGGGGTAGGAGAACCGGGAGGAGGATGCCCTAACTGGGACCCCCCCCTTCATAACGGGATCCCCTCCCCAAACTGGGATCCCACTCCGGACAGGGACCCCCCTCCCCTTACTGGGACCCTCCTTCCCAATCTAAGACCCCTCCCCAAATCGGAACCCCTTCCCTCCAAACGGGGACCCCCCTCCCCATATTGGGACCCCTCCTCCCTCCAAACCGGGAGTCCCCCTCCTCAAACCGGCTTGTGTCCCCTCCCGCCCCGTTCCTCCCTCCGCCTCCCCCCTCCTCCCTCTCTTCTCTCCCTTTCCCCCCCCCCCCTTTTGGGGCCCCCCTTTAAGTGCGGGGTGGGGGGGAGAGTCTTCACCTCCCTGCCCCCCTTGAGGTGCCCGCCATTACATTTTGGGGGTTCCTCCCCCTTTTTTTCCCCCCTCCCCCAGTCCTATTTCGTCCCCCACCACGCCCCCACCATCGAGGACTCCTACAGCACCCTCTGCACCATCGACCACCTCCCTGCCTGCCTCCACAGTGAGACTTTGGGGGACCCCCCCCCTAAATCAACCTTTCCCCCCCTTTGATCCAACACAGCCCCTCCCCCCCCCGCCAAGGGGTAAACCTCGGGGTGGCCCACAGGGGATTTTGAGGGTGCTGGGGGGGTCCCAGAGGGGAGTTTTGGGGTGCGGGGGGAGGCTCTGAAGGGATTTTGGGGTGCTGGGGGGGTCCCAGAGGTGACTTTCGGGGTGCTGGGGCGGTCCTAGAGGTGGTTTTGGGGAGCTGGGGGTGCTGGAGGAGTTTTGGGGTGCTGGGGAGGGTCCCAGAGGCGGGGTTTGGGTGCTAGGGGACTCCTAAAGGGGATTTTGGGGTGCCGGGGGGGGGGGTCTCAGAGGGGATTTTAAGGTGCTTGGGTGGAGGAGTCCCAGGGAAGTTTTTGGGGCACCCTCCCTCCCCCCAACTATGTTTTGGGGTCCCCCCCAGTCGTGGACACCTCTGGGCAGGAGGATTTTGGGGTGCAGAGGCAGCAGCAGCTGCGGGGGGGGGAAGGCTTCCTGCTGGTGTTTGCCATCGACGACAGGAGGAGGTGAGGGGGGGCCCAAAAACTGGGGCAGGGGACCCCCAAAGTGGGAGGAGGGGAAGCCAGAAATGAGGGGAGGGGGACCCCAAGAAATGGGGAAGGAGACCCCCGGAGCTGAGGCAGTTGTGCCCTGAAAGCTGCTCCGTGACACCCCCCCCCCCCGCACCCCAAACCCCACCCCCAGCCCCCCCTATCCCCTGGCCTCCCCAACCCCTCCCAGCCCTCCCATTCCCCCCCCTGGACCCCCAGACCCACCCCCAGACCCCCCATTCCTCCCTGGACCCTCCCAAACCTGCCCCCATTCCCCCCCGGCACCCCCAACCCCACCCCCAGCCTCCCCATTGCCCCCCTGGACCCCCCTAAACCTGCCTCCAGCCCCCCCATATCCCCTTGCCCCCCCCAAACCTGCCCCCATTCCCCCCCCGGACCCCCCTAAACTTCCTGCCTCCCCCGCCCGCTCCCCCCGGCCCCCCAGCTTCGGGGCCCTGGGGCGGCTGCTGGGTCAGATCCTGCAGGTGAAGGACCGGGAGGGGACCCCCGTGGTGCTGCTGGGCAACAAGGCTGACCTGAGCCCCCTCCGACAGGTACCCCCTGGGGGGGGGCCCCCAAAACCCCCTGAGCCCCCTCCGACAGGTACCCGGGGGACCCCAAAACCCCCTGAGCCCCCTCCGACAGGTACCCCCGGGGGGGCCCCAAAACCTCCTGAGCCCCCTCCCACAGGTACCCCAGGGGGGCACCCCAAAACCCCCTGAGCCCCCTCCGACAGGTACCCGGGGGGGCCCCCAAAACCCCCGAGCCCCCTCCCACACCCCTGGGACCCCCCCGAAAGCTGAGACCCCCCCCACAATCTGGGATCCCTTCACCCCCCCAGAAAAAGCCACTCAGGGACCCCCTGGATCCCCCCAGATCTGAGACCCCCCCCAAAAGGAGCCTCTCAGACCCCCCCCAAATCCTGAGCCCCTCCAAACCCTGAGACCACCCCCATAAGTTGCCCCCCCCCCCACAAGCTGGGACCCTTCCCCCCCAAGGTACTCAGGGACCCCCAAAGCTCTGGGACCCCCCCAGGGTGCCCCCCCCAATCCCCTGGGACCCCTCCCCCCAGAAAGAGCTGAGATCCCCCCAAAAGCTGGGACCCTTCCCCCCCTCCCCCCTAAAGCCACTCAGGGACTCCCCAGGGACTCCCCCCCGTATCCTGGGACCCCCCCCCATAAACCCCCTCAAGTCCCGCCCCTTTGGGGGCCCCGGACAGGAAGTCCCGCCCCTTTTGGAGCCTAGAACCCCAACTCCTGCCCCTTTAAGCCATGGCAGCCATCTTGGCCCCACCCCGAAGAGGAAGTCCCGCCCCTGGGGCACAGGGCAGCCATCTTGGCCCCACCCCAAAAAGGAAGTCCCGCCCCTGGGGCACAGGGCAGCCATCTTGGCCCCACCCCGAAGAGGAAGTCCCGCCCCTGGGGCACAGGGCAGCCATCTTGGCCCCACCCCGAAGAGGAAGTCCCGCCCCTGGGGCACAGGGCAGCCATCTTGGCCCCACCCCGAAGAGGAAGTCCCGCCCCTGGGGCACAGGGCAGCCATCTTGGCCCCACCCCAAAGAGGAAGTCCCGCCCCTGGGGCCCCACTCACACCCCTCCCCCCCATCCTACCACCCCTCGGTCGCCATCTTGCTCCCCTTCCCCCCCCCCTTGGTTGCTATCTTGGATGCCCCTCCCTGCCTCTCCGAGCCCAGGGGCTGGCTGGGGAGCCCTGGAGGCTGCACTGTGCAGGTTCAGGGCCCCCCCAGCCCCCCCCTTCTCCCCTCTGCCCTCCCCCCCCAGGTGTCCCGGGAGGAGGCCCAGGCCTTCGCGCGCCAGCACCGCCTGCGCTACCTGGAGACCTCGGCCAAGACTCAGCTCAACGTGGAGGAGGCCTTCCAGGAGCTGGTCAGGGCTGTCAGGTGGGGGGGGGCCACCCCTAGACCCCCCCAGACCCACACCGACCCCCCCGGCCTCACACTGCCCCCCACAGGCCCCCTGGAGCCCCCAGACTCACCTGAGCCACCCCCAGCCCCACACTGACCCCCCCCCACCTCACCTTGACCCCCCCAGACCCATTCCTGACCCATTCTACCCCCCCAGACCCCACATTAACCTCCCCAGCCCCCTGCTAACCCCTTCAGACCCCACTGCAAGCCCCCAGACCCATTTCAGAGTCACTTTACCCTCCCCAGCCCCACTTTAACTCTCGGACCCTCCAATCCGCCCAGACTCATTTTCACTCCCCCAGACCCCCTTTAATCCCCCAGCCCCATTTCAGACCCACTTTAACCCCCTCACCCCCCCACTACCCCCCCCACCCCACTAACGGCCCCCCCCAGCCCCATTGACTTCCCCCCTCCCCCATTTCTCTTTCCTCCCCACAGGAGGTTCCGGGATCTGGAGGCCCCCCCCCCCGCTACCCTCCCTCCCCCCCCCCCGCCAAGGACCCCCCCCGCTGCCCCTGCAACCTCCTCTGACCCCCCCCAACCCCAAGGGGGCGCTGGGGGGGCCTGGGGGAGGTCATGTCACCGACCCCACCCCAGATCCTCTCATTTTAGAACCCCCCTTTCCTGGGGGCCAAGCAGCCTCCACCACCCCCCCCAGTCAGGGGTCCCCAACCCCTCCCCCACCTATTGCAGCCCTCCCCCACTCCATGGCACCTCCCCTAAACCCCCCTCTTGGGGTCCCAAGTGCCCTCCCCCCTCCCCCCCCAAGTTAGACTCCCTCCCATTTTGGGGGGGGCTGGAGAGCACTGGGCCCCTCCCCCCTTCACTGCCCCTCCCCCACTTTAGGCTCCCAGCCCCTCCCCTTTATTTATTTTTGGGGTGGGGGCTCCCCCAGCTTTGCTTGGGCACCTCCCCCCCAAGAACAACCCCGGGGGGGGGCCATGCACACAGCCTCCCCTTCCCCCCCCCTCGATGTCACGAGCCTGGGGGCCCCCCGGGACCCCTCCCCCCTCAGCTGATGTCAATCCTCAGCCCCCCCCCGTCTGGGGGGGTCACACAATAAAAGCTTCAAAGCCAAAGGAGGTCTTGGGAGGGGAAGGGAGGGGGGGACCCCCCCAGGTTGTCTGCCCCCCCATCCAAGTCCAACACCCCCCCCCCACATCCCGGGGCCCCCCAGGTCCGAGCCCTCTCCCCGCGGATCCCTGAGCGGTCCGCAGCGGATCCCAGCCCCAGGGGAGCCCTCCGGGGTCCGCAGCGGATCCCTGGCCCCGGGCGGATCCCCGCAGCGCCCTGAGGGCTGCGCCCCCTGCCGGCTGCGCCCCCTGCCCTGCGCTGCCTTCCCCAGGCGGCCGCGGGGGGGCGCTAGGACCGCGCGGCGCCAGCCGGGCTCACGCCGTTGCCCCTCGTCCCCCCCGGGCGCCGCGGGGGGCGGGGCCGGAAGTGACGCGCGCGCTGACCGGAAGTGGCTCCGGAGGCTCCGCGCTCGCGCCCGGCGGCGGTTCCGGCGGGAGGTGAGTGAGGCCCCGCCCCCTGCCCCTGCGGGCCTCCCATTGGCTGCTCCCTGCCCCTGCGGGCTGCTTATTGGCTGTCCCCTGCCCCGGGCACCTCCCATTGGCTGTCCCCTGCCCCGGGCACCTCCATTGGGTGCTCTCTGCCCCTGCAGGTATCTTACTGGGTGTCCCCAGCGCTTGGTGGCCTCCCATTGGCTGTCCCTAGCCCCTACTGGCTTTCTATTGGCTGTCCCCTGCCCCGGGCACCTCCCACTGGCTGTCCCCAGCCCTGCCCTCAGTGCTGACCCCCAGCCCCCAGGGACTCCTCAGGGTCTTCCCCACCCCTCGGGGCTGTGCCCAGGCCCTGCCGATGCCCTCAGAGATGCTCTGACCCCGCCCCGAGCCCCACCTGAGCCCCGCCCGAGCCCCGCCCGAGCCCCGCCCAGGTCTCCTCACCGCTTCTCTGCCACCCTCAGCCTCCCAACCCCGTTCTCTCCTCTCCACAGCTGCACCACCACCGCCTCTGCCCAGCCCCTAACCCCCGTGCCGCCCCCGTGCCGCCCCGCGGGCGCCATGCCGGAGGCGGTGCACCACATCCGGCTGCAGGCCTTCGGGCGCTCGCTGCTGGCGCGGCTGGAGGGGCAGCGGCTGGGAGGCCTCTTCTGCGACGTGACGCTGCGGGCGCGGGAGGCCACGCTGCGGGCGCACCGCTGCGTGCTGGCCGCCGGCAGCCCCTTCTTCCACGACAAGCTGCTGCTGGGCCACTCGGCCATCGAGGTGCCCGCCGCCGTGCCCGCCGCCGCCCTGCGCCGCCTGGTGCGCTTCCTCTACAGCGGCCGCCTGGCGGTGGCGCCCTCCGAGGCCCTGCAGCTGCTGACGGCGGCCTCGGTGCTGCAGATCCGGGCGGTGATCGAGGAGTGCACCAGGATCCTGCTGGGGGGCGGCGCGGTGCCGGCCGCCCTGGGGGCGCCTCGGGAGGAGGTGGTGGTGGTGATGCCGCGAGGGGCGGAGGAGCCGGCAGGGCCTTGGGGGCTGGGGGCGGCCAACCCCTCCTGCCACAGCCGCAAGCAGAGGCGGCCGGTGAGGCTCTGGCTGCCGGGGAAGGAGGGGGAGGAGGAGGAGGAGGAGGGAGAGGAGGGAGAGGAGGAGGAGGGTGGTGGTGGCGGTGCCAGCGCTGGCGCTGAAGGAGTTTTCCCGGCGCCGCTGTCGGCCGCTGAGGAGCCGGCGCCACAGTTCGGTGCCACCGAGGCCTTCCCTGAGGCCTTCCTCCTGCCCTGGGCTGCCGAGGACATGGCCAAGCCTGGAGCTGAGCCTGGCCTGGGGGCACCCAGAGGGGCAGCAAGCTGTGGGGGCAAGGTGGTTGCCACCGCCACCACCACCACTACCGCTGCTGCCAACACATCAGGGGGCGCTGGGGCTGGGTTGGGGACACCACCAGTGGGCACTGAGGTTGGGTTGGGTGCTGGGGGTGGTGGTACCATGGGCACTGAGGTTGGGTTGGGTGCTGGGGGTGGTGGCACCATGGGCACTGGGTTAGGGTTAGGGGCACCACCAGTGGGCACTGAGGTTGGGTTGGGTGCTGATGATTGTGGTGGTACCATAGGCACCGAGGTTGGGTTGGGTGCTGGGGGTGGTGGTGGTGGCACTGTGGGTGCCGAGACTTGGCTGGGTGCTGGGGCTGGTGGCAGCACCGTGGGCACCGAGGTTGGGTTGGGTGCTGGGGGTGGTGGTGGTGGCACTGTGGGCGCCGAGGCTTGGCTGGGTGCTGGGGGTGGTGGTGGTGGCACTGTGGGCACCGAGGCTTGGCTGGGTGCTGGGGGTGGTGGCACTGTGGGCACCGAGGCTTGGCTGGGTGCTGGGGGTGGTGGTGGTGGCACCGTGGGCGCCAAGGCTTGGCTGGGTGCTGGGGGTGGTGGTGGTGGCACCGTGGGTGCTGGGGTAGCCCAAGCTGGACCTTCGAGGTGCCCTGAAGCCTCCTACCAGTGTGGGCACTGCCAGAAGACCTTCAGCTCCCGCAAGAACTACACCAAGCACCTGTTCATCCACTCCGGTGAGCGAGGGGCACCGGGGGGCACCCTGGGGACAGCCTGGGGGCTGCAGGGCATTGGGAGGGGGGAGGAGGTAGAAGGGTGGTTGGGGGAAGGGCAGGAGGTGGGGGGGATGTGGTGGATGAGGGTGGGGGGAGGAAGGAATGCGATGGACTTGCCTGGACCTCCTTGGCCCCTGTCCACCCACGGTCACCTCCTTGGCCCCTGTCCACTCATGCTGACCTCCTTGGCACCTGTCCACCCACGGTCACCTCCTTGGCCCCTGTCCACTCATGCTGACCTCCTTGGCACCTGTCCACCCACGGTCACCTCCTTGGCCCCTGTCCACTCATGCTGACCTCCTTGGCACCTGTCCACCCACGGTCACCTCCTTGGCCCCTGTCCACTCATGCTGACTTCCTGACCCATGGCGACCTGCAGTGATCGATGTTGACACAAGTGACCTTTATTGATCCATATTGACCCACCTTGACCTGTACTGACCGACCCCACCTTGACCTCTACTGACCCAACTTCACCTGTATTGACCCCACCTTGACCCACCTTGACCTGAATTGACCCATGTTGACCTGTATTGACTCATCTTGATCTGTATTGACCCACCTTCACCTGTATTGACCCATCTTGACCCACACTAACCTGTATTGAGCCACCCTGACCCATTTTGACCTTCATTGCTCCATGTTGATCTCTATTGACCTATGTTGCCCCACATTGACCTGTATTGACCCACATTGACCTGTATTGACCCATATTGTCACAAATTGACCTGTATTGAACAACCTTGACCCATCTTAATTGGATTGATCCATCTTGACTTGTATTGACCAACCATGATCTGTACTGATCCATGTTGACTTGTATTGACCCATGTTGACTCACCTTGACCTCTGTTGACCCATCTTGACCTGTATTGACCAACCTTGGTCTGTATTGAGCCGCGTTGACTTGTACTGACCAACCTTGATCTCTACTGATGCACGTTAACCTGTATTGACCCATGTTGATCCACCTTGGCCTGTATTGATCCATGTTGATCTGTATCAACCCATGTTGACTCACCTGAACCTCTATTGACCCACCTTGACCTGTATTGATCCGTGTTGACTTGTACTGACCAACCTTGATCTCGATTGATGCATATTGACCTGTATTGACCCATGTTGATCCACTTTGACCTGTATTGACCCACCTTGAGCTGTATTGATCCATGTTGACCTGTGTTGACCTATCTGGTTCTGTATTGACCAATACTGACTTGCATTGACCTATCTTGACCTGTATTGATTCACATTGACCTATGTTGATTTATATTGGCTTTCACTGACCCGTGCTGACCTGTATTGACCCACCTTGGCCTGTATTGATCCATGTTGATCTGTATCAACCCATGTTGACTCACCTGGACCTCTATTGACCCACCTTGACCTGTATTGATCCGTCTTGACTTGTACTGACCAACCTTGATCTCTATTGATGCATATTGACCTGTATTGACCCATGTTGATCCACTTTGACCTGTATTGACCCACCTTGAGCCATATTGATCCATGTTGAGCTGTATTGATCCATGTTGATTTCTGTTGACCTATCTAGTTCTGTATTGACCGACATTGACTTGCATTGACCTACCTTGACCTGTATTGATCCACATTGACCTATGTTGATCCATATTGGCTTTCACTGACCCATGCTGACCTGTATTGACCCACTTTGACCTGCCTTGACCCAACTTGACCTGTATTGATCCAGATAGACTTATGTTGACCCATATTGAGCCCCACACCAAGTGACCTGTGGTTGCCCATCCCCCCCCACCCAGGGGAGAAGCCTCATCAGTGCTCCATCTGCTGGCGCTGCTTCTCGCTGCGGGACTACCTGCTGAAGCACCTGGTGACCCACACCGGGGTCCGAGCCTTCCAGTGCACCGTCTGCGGCAAGCGCTTCACCCAGAAGAGTTCCCTCAACGTCCACATGAGGACCCACAGGCCTGAGCGCTTCCAGTGCCACCTCTGCTCCAAGGGCTTCTCCCACCGCACCCTGCTGGAGCGCCACGCCGCCGCCACCCACCCCTGCCCGCCCCCTCCAGCGCCACCACTGCCACCTCCCCCAGCGCCACCTCCCGAGGCTGGGCTGGTGACCTGGCCTGCTGCTGAGGGGCCTGGCTCTGCTCACTCGGGCTGAAGGCATCACAGGAGGTCCCTCTGGAGCTCTTCAGGCCTCTGAGATGCTGATGGGAGCCCAACAGGACCAAACTGAGGCTTTGTAGCCACCACAGATGGCCTTTGGGTGGTGCCCTGGGAGCTCCTCCAGCCTGAGATGCTGATGGGCCCCTAACAAGATCAAACTGGGACCTTGTGGCCACCCCAGGACATCCATGGTGGCCTTTGGAGCTCCTCAAACCTCTGAGATGCTGATGAGCTCCCAGCAGGACCAAATGTGACCCCAGGGCCACCGCAGCAGGCTTGGGGCAGCCCTTGGCTGCTTGTCCCCAAGGAGCTAACTGAGAATGGTGCTGAGGAGACTGCAGTCCTTCCCCAGGCCCTCCCCAGCACCCCCCGGCCCTCCCCAGCACCCCCCAGCCCCTTTCTAGACCCCCCCCCCCGTCCCTCCCAGCCCCCTTCTAGACCCCCAGTCCCTGCCGCACCCCCAGCCCCTCCCAAGTGTTGTTGCCCCGCCCCCGGCTCAGCGCAGCCCTCTCCCCGCCCCCCAAGGCCTTTGCCCGGCCTCCCCCGCAAGACCCTTGAATCCGATTGGCTGCGTTTCGCTCCCAGCTTGCCAATCCTCGCCTTCGCCGGGTAACTGCCCCGCTGATTGGTCCAGCTCCTTTCCCGCCTCATGGCTCCCGACCTTGCTTATCGGCAAGGGAAGCCGGGGGGCGCTTAGGAAGAAGCCAATTGGTTCAGAGCGCTGTCAATCAAGAGTCTTCCCTCCGCCTATTGAATGACTCTGCTTTTTCCTCTCCCGCCCACCGCGGGGTCTGATTGGAGGCGGGCGTTCCCTTGTTCTCCACCTATCGCCGCCTCCCGTACCGCCCTCCCCTCCGCCAAGGGCGTCCCCCGTTGGCTGCCCACGCTGTCAGTCACGACTCGCTCCCGCCCCCGCTTCCGCCTGTGGTGGCCGTGAGGGGTCCCCGGGCCGCGGGGGTCGGCGCCATGTCGGGGCCTGCTCCGGATCCCGGCGATCCCGCGGCCAAGCGAGCGGATCCCTTGGATCTGTTGGAATCCTGCGGGCTCTGCCGGGGCCGCCTGAAGGCCGAGAGGGAGCCGAGGCTGCTGCCCTGCCTCCACTCGGTCTGCAAGGACTGCCTGAGGCCCTCCCCGCAGCCTGCCGCCGCTCCGGGCCCGGGGCGGGCAGGTGAGGCCGGGCCGGGGGAAGGGGCAAGAGCCTTGTGGAGGGAGAAGGAGAGCTGGGGGGAGGAGGAGGAACTTTAAAGGGGGGAACGAGCCTCCTGGGGAGGGTCGGGGGAGGGCTGTAGAAGGAGAAAAGAGCCCCGCGGAGGTGGGGGAGGAGACTCGTGGGCAGGTGAAAGGTTTGTGGGGAGAGAGGAATCCCCTGAGAGGCATAAAGAAGCCTCACAGAGAGGTAGGAGAGCTTTATGGGGGCGGGGAGCAGCTTTGCAGGGAGGCAAAGAGCCTCCTGGGGAGGTGAAGCAGCCCTAAGGGGCAGAGGGGCCCTGCGAAGGAGACCGGGGGGGAAGGAGCCCCGCGGGGGTGGAGAGCTCTGTAGTGCGGCACAGACCCCCTGGAGGAGCTGAGGGAATGTTGTGCTGGGCAGAGAGCCTTGGAGGGGCAGCAAAGGAACCTTGGGGAGGCCGAAAGGAGCTTCATGGAGCGGGGAAGACCCTCGTGGAGAGCATAAAGAGCCTCACGGGGAGGGAAAGGAGCCTGGGGGGGAGATGGGGAAGCGGGAGGGGGGAGGGGGGAGGGGAGCTTTGTGGAGAGGGAAGGACCTCCGAGGTGGGAGGAAAGAGCTTTGCAAAGGGGGAAGGAGCCTGGGGGGTACAGGAGCTCTGTGGGGGGTGCAAGGGGCAGCACAGAGGGGCCCAGGCTCAAGCTGCCTCCATGCCTGGGTGGTCATCCCCCCAAAGCTTTTGGGGTCTCCCCTTGGGCTGGGGAGGGCTCAGAGAGACCCCCCAGGAGGTTCCTCCCCACAACCCAGCGTCTGCCCCTGCTGATGTCCTTCTCCTGGCAGTGGTCTCCTGCCCTCTCTGCCACCAGCTGTGGGCCCTGGAGGAGGTCACAGAGAACTTCTTCCTGAGGGACAGCAGTGCCCAGCAGGCTGCCCCCAGCCCTGGGCCCAGCCAGGTACCTCCCTCGGGGTCTCCCCCTCTCTTCCCCACTGCCTTGGGGTCTCTTCTTCCCCTTTGGTCTCCCCTCCCTCTCTCCCCCTGCCCTCACCCCTGGCTGTGCCTCTCTGCTCTGCCCCCAGTGCTGCACCAGCTGTGAGGACAATGCTGCTGCCAGCAGCTACTGCCTGGAGTGCTCCGAGCCGCTCTGTGACACCTGTGTGGAGGCTCACCAGAGGGTCAAGTACACCAAGGACCACACCCTGCGGGCTGCAGGTCTGCCCCTCCCCCACCCCGCTGCCCCTCCCCCTCCCACCTCCAGCTTCTGCTCTTCACCACCTCTGTGGTGCTCACTCCCGATGGCCTCACCTGGAGGTGCCACAGCCCTGCCCACACCCCAGTGCCACCACCCCTGCCTGTGACCTCATGACGACCTCATGACGACCTCATGACGACCTCGTGATGACCTCAGCCCTGCTCCTCCCTCTCCCCAGAGAGCAGCAGGGCCAAGGATGCCTCCCGCCCCATCTTCTGCTCCGTGCACCACCAGGAGCCCCTGGCCTTCTTCTGTGCCGCCTGTGAGGCTGTCACCTGCCGCCACTGCCAGCTGGGTGCCCACAAGGACCACCAGTGAGGGCCTCCCTCAGCCCCTCCTTCGTTAAGGCTGCCTAAGTAGAGCTTCATTGCTCCTTCTTGGCTGCTCTGGGCTCGAGGGCTTCCTGGGTTGGGGTCTTCTGGGTTGACTTCCCTTAGCTGAGGCCTCCTGGTCAGGGTCTGCCCTGGGTTGGGTCAGGGTCTTCCTGGCCAAGGTTTGTTGGGTTGAGTTCCCTTAGTTGAGGCCTCCTGGGTGCAGCCCAGGTGGGGCAGGACCCTCCCCAAGCCTCCTTTCTGCCGCCCACCCCCCAGGTACCAGCCCCTGGAGGAGGCCGTCAGGAGCCAGCGCAAGACCCTGGTGACCCTCCTGAAGCACCTGGGGGACAAACATGCAACGCTCCAGAGGTCCAGCAAGGAGGTCCGCGGCTTGTAGGTGCCCCGGGGGGAGCAGGGGTGGGGAGAGGGAGGAGGTGAGGCAGGAGGAGCGGTGGCAGGCACTGGGCCGTGCCCCGCTGAGCCGTGGCCGTGCCTCGCAGCCTGCGGCAGGTGGCGGAGGTGCAGCAGAAGGTGCAGGTGGAGGTGAAGGTGGCGATCCTGCAGGTCATGAGAGAGCTCAACAAGCGTAGCAAGGCGCTGCTCGGCGACGCGCAGGTCAGCGCAGCCCCGACCCCCGGGGGCGTGCCCGGCCGGGGGTGACGCCCAGGGCAGCGCAGCCCCGCCCCCCGGAGGCGTGCCCGGCCGGGGGTGACGCCCAGGGCAGCGCAGCCCCGCCCCCCGGAGGCGTGCCCGGCCGGGGGTGACGCCCAGGGCAGCGCAGCCCCGCCCCCCGGGGGCGTGCCCGACCGGGGGTGACGCCCAGGGCAGCGCAGCCCCGCCCCCCGGGGGCGTGCCCGGCCGCGGGCGCTGCCGGCCCCGCTCGCAGCGGTGCCCTGGGCCTGTCCCCCGGCAGAGGCTGCTGGAGCGCCAGCAGGAGCGGCTGGAGAGGCAGCACTGGGCCATGGCCGGGCTGCAGCAGCGCCAGGAGCACCTCCTGCGCTTCGCCTCCCGCGCCCTGGCCAGCCCTGACCCCGCGGCGCTGCTGCTCTCCAAGAAGCTGGTGAGGACCCCTGGGGAGCACTCACACACCCCTGGGACCACCCCCAGGGCCCTGCTGGAGTCCCCCCTTGGCCCCCTCTCTCCCTGTGGTGCCCCCCTTGGCCCCCCCTCTCCCTGTAGACCCTTTGAGGTCTCCACAGGGGGCCTCTGATGTCCCAAGTGTCCCCAGCTTGCTGCCCTGTGTCCCCTCAGTCCCTGTCCCACCACTCTCCTGCATCCTCCTCCCCATCCCCCTCAGGCCATCCATGGTCGCTGCCACCTGCCCCTCTGTCTCCCCCCTCACAGTGTCTCCCTCCTCAGCCCCTGCCCCGTGTCCCCACCCTGGTCTGCAGTGTCCCCTCCCTGCCCCCTGCAGATCTGCTGCCAGCTGCAGGAGGCCCTGGGGGTGGTGGTGGAGCCTGTGGAGCCCCAGGGGGCCCTCAAGTTCCAGTGGGACCTGGAGGCCTGGACCAAGAGTGCTGAGAACTTCGGTAAGGGCACAGCCTGGGGACCCCTTGGGGACCCCAAACCCCTCCCTCTTCACCCCCCCTCCCCTTTTAACCCTTTCTGTCCCATGTGCCCCACCCCCACCAGGTTCCATCGTCCTGGAGCACGGAGTCCCCTCCTTGTCCCCCAGCCCCCAGGTACCACCCCAGGGCTGGGGATACTTTCGGGGGGGGGGGAGGTGGAGGGGTCAGGGGGGGCCTGTCCAGAATCCCCTCGTAATGGTCTCCTCCAGGGTCCCCTCTCCCAGCCCTGCCATGCTCAGCAGCTGAGTCTCCCCATCTATGACCCCCCGCCCAGGGGGTCCCAAAGCAGGGCTGAGGAGGGGCAGGGAGGGGACAGCCCCCTCGAGGGCCCCCCTCAGGGCTCAGCCCTCCCCCTGCCACACTCCTGCCTGGCAGGGGAGGGGCAGAGGTGTCCCCAACTGTTCCCTCCCCACCTGTGCCCCCAGACGGCCGAGACCCCTGCCCCCAGCCAGCTGAGTGAGTGCCAGCGGGGGGCGCTGGGGAGGGGGTGGCACTGAGGGGCACTGGGGGGTGGCACTGGTGGGCAACAGGGGGCACTGGGGGGGGGGGCACTGAGGGGACAGGGGGGAGGGGGTGGCACTGAGGGGGCACTGGGAGGACACTGGGCTGGGGCACTGGGGGGGCACTGGGGGTATTGGGGAGGGGGCAGCACTGGGGGGATACTGGGGGGCACTGCGTGTTTGGCACGAGGGGGTGGCAGTGGGGGTACTCTGAGGGGACCCTTGGGGGGGGCACTGAGGGGGTGGCCCAGGGGAGGGCTTGGCACTGAGGGGCTCCAAGGGGCGGGGGGAGGGTGACCCTGGGGGCACAGCTGGGGCCGTGCCCAGCTGGCTGCTTTCTGCCTGCAGGCAACAGCCCCCCGGAAGCTGCTGGCCCAGGAGGCAAGAGGTGGGGTGGGGGTGGGGGTGGGAGCAGCCCTGGCCCTGCTCTCCCTGTCCTGGGGTGCCCCCTCCTGTGCCCTTCACGAGGAGATGGCTCTGGGCTGCTGCTGTCCCTTGACCCTCTGTGCCCATCCCTTCCCTATCCCTCAGTCTCCCTTTGCCCCCCACCAGGGCTCCCTTTGCCCCCCACCAGGGCTCCCTTTCCCCTTGATTCCTTGGGCTCCTTCCCCCCCCTTTCCTGGGATCTCTTCTTCCTTCCTCTCTTCCCCCCCCACCCCGTTCCTGGGATCCCCCCCAGCTTCCTGGGATCCCTGCTCCCTCTCTGTTCCCAGCAGCTGACCAGGTCCCCCCCCATTTCCCTCGGGCAGGAGGCAGCCCCTGGCGCCCCCCAGTGGGCAGCTGCGGAAGGTTCCTCGCGTGGCACTGGAGCGGCTGGAGCTGGACCTAGGGGGGGGCTCCCAGCCCCCTGTGTTCAGAGTCTTCCCTGGGACCTCTGCCAGGGACTTCAACCTCATTGTCATCGAGAGGGGGCTGCAGCCCCAGCCCCCCAGCATCAAGGTGGGGATCCCCCAGCTCCCTGCTCCCCCCCAGCATCAAGGGGGGGATCCCCCAATCCCCCAGCTCCCTGCTCTCCCCCCAGCATCAAGGGGGGGATCCCCCAGCTCCCTGCTCCCCCCCAGCCCCCCAGCATCAAGGGGGGGATCCCCCAGCTCCCTCATCTCTCTCATGCCCCAGAGTCAAGGGGGGGATCCCCCAGCCCCTCACAGCTCCTCCCTCCCCCCACTCTCCCCAGCAGGAGGAGCAGCTGGAGGTGGCCATTGGGGAAACCAAGCCCCAGGGGCTACAGGTGGAGCAGCGGCCTGGGCCGCCCCCCCCCGGCACTGGATCCTCTGCCCCCCCAGCCCCACCCCCCGGGCCTGGGGTCTCCTGCTGCAGAGTTTGCTGCCAGGCTGGGGCCGTGGTGATGTGTGACCGCTGCGAGCACTGCTACCACCTGGACTGCCACCTGCCTGCCCTTCAGGAGGTCCCCAGGTAGGCTGGATCCCCGGGATCCACTGCCCCTTCTCACCTCCCTGCTCTCCAGGAGGTCCCCAGGTAGGCTGGATCCCCGGGATCCACTGCCCCTTCTCACCTGCCTGCCCTCCAGGAGGTCCCCAGGTAGGCTGGATCCCTGGGATCCACTGCCCCATGCTACCTGCCTGCCCTCCAGGAGGTCCCCAGGTAGGCTGGATCCCCGGGATCCACTGCCCCTTCTCACCTCCCTGCTCTCCAGGAGGTCCCCAGGTAGGCTGGATCCCCGGGATCCACTGCCCCTTCTCACCTGCCTGCCCTCCAGGAGGTCCCCAGGTAGGCTGGATCCCCGGGATCCACTGCCCCATGCCACCTGCCTGCCCTCCAGGAGGTCCCCAGGTAGGCTGGATCCCCGGGATCCACTGCCCCATGCTACCTGCCTGCTCTCCAGGAGGTCCCCAGGTAGGCTGGATCCCCGGGATCCACTGCCCCATGCCACCTGCCTGCCCTCCAGGAGGTCCCCAGGTAGGCTGGATCCCCGGGATCCACTGCCCCTTCTCACCTCCTTGCTCTCCAGGAGGTCCCCAGGTAGGCTGGATCCCTGGGATCCACTGCCCCTTGTCATCTCCCTGCCCTCTAGGAGGTCCCCAGGTAGCCCTCATGTCCAGGATCCACTTGTCAGGGTGAGATCCACTGCCCCAGGTCACTTGCCTGCCCTCCAGGAGGACCCCAGGTGTATTTGATCCCTGGGATCTACTGCCCCTTGTCACCTCCTTGCTCTCCAGGAGGTCCCCAGGTAACCCTTGAGCACAGGCTCCAGCTGGCAGGCTGAGATCTGCCCCTTCTCACCTGCCTGCCCCCCAGGAGGTCCCCAGGTGCCCCCCATGCCCAGGACCCCCTGAGCAGGCCGAGGTCCCTGCAGTGGGTCCCTGTGGCTCCCTCCCCAGCCCGGAGTGGAGATGTTTGCTGTGCCAGGAGCTGCCCCCCCCGGAGCAGGAGCTGGCTGCCGGCTGCCAGGACGGAGCCCCCCGGAAGCTCAGCGCCTGGGAGCAGCAGGTGGGGCGGGGCAGGCGCCGGGGCGGGCAGGCGCCGGGGCGGGGCAGGCGCTGGGGCGGGGCAGGTGCCGGGGCGGGGCAGGTGCTGGGGCGGGGATCGAGGGATCTCTCTGCCCCCCAGAGGTGCGAGTTCGTCCTGCTGCAGCTGCTGTGCCACGAGCCCTGCCGGCCCCTGCAGCGCCTCTGCGGCGCCCTGGTGAGTGCCCGGCGCGGGGAGCCCCCTGCGGGCCGGCGGCCCCTTCTGGCCCCCCCTGCTGGGACCCCCTGCTGGACCCCCTGCTGGGCCCCCTGCGGGGTCCCTGAGGGGCTGCTCTGCCCCCAGGAGGGGCAGGAGGGGATCGACCTGACGCTGATCCGGGCGCGGCTGCAGGAGAAGCTGAGCCCCAACTACCGCAGCCCCCAGGAGCTCGCCAGCGACCTCTGGAGGATGCTCCAGCAGTTCAACCGCCTCACCGAGGTGCCTGGGGGGATCCCAGGGATCCACTGCCCCCTCAGCGCCCCCCCAGCCCTCTGAGCCCAGCCCCAACGCCCCCAGCTGTTCACTCACCGCCCAGAAGCGCTCCCTCCAGCCCCTCCCCCGGTACCTGTGCCTGGCAGGAGGGATCACAAGGGATCTGCTCCCCTCCTGATCCCCCCAGAATCCTCCCAGGTGTTTAGTTACCCCCAAAAGGTCTCCTCCAGCCTCCTTCCCCAGGAGCCTGCTTTCTAGGGGAGGGATCACAAGGGATCTAATCCCCTCCTGATCCCTCCCACACGTCCCCAACAGCACCCTTCCACCCCCCTCACCAGGATCCCTCCTCGCCTTCAGGAGGATCCTTAGGGATCTCCTCCCTTCCTGATCTCTTTCCCACTCCCTGCTCCCTCCCTGACCTCTGACCAACTCCCCCCCAACACTTCACCTGGGCCCCCAGCCCCGGGGCCCTTCCCCCCCTGCCCCTAGGGCCCCATCCTCAGGCCCACCTGGTGTGGCTTCTGTTTCACCTCAGCCTTTGGGGGGCCCCCTCTGCGCCCTGGGGGTGCCCCCAGCATCCCCCTGACCCCCTGTGCCCCCTGCCCTTCCCCCTGCAGGACAAGGCTGACGTCCAATCCATCCTGGGCCTGCAGAGCTTCTTCGAGGCTCAGCTCAACGCAGCCTTCGGCGACCACAAGCTGTGGGTCAGGCCCCAGACCCTCCCGGGGGGGGTCCCAGACAGCCCCCCAGGACCTTGAGGACCTACCCCTCCCCCCCAACAGGAGCTGGGGACCTGGCTGTGACCCTCCCCCCCCCACAGCTTCCTCTCAGCTGCTGCCCCCTGAGGCCTCCCTGCCCCGGGGGGCCTCAGGGTGGGGCCCGGAATAAAGCCATGGAGCTGGACTGGGGCTGAAGTTAGGCTGAGGCTGGGGCTGGAGCTTGGGCTGGGGCTGGAGCTGGGCTGGGGCCGGCCTGGGAGCGAGTGGCGCCGAGCCGGGGGCCCGGGTCCGGCTGCGCCCTTCCTGCCGTACGGCTCCTGAGCAAAGGTGGCGGCGCCCGCAGGGCACAGAGCGGAAGTCCCGCCCTCCGAGCCAGCTGGGATTGGTGCTTTAAGGCCCCGCCCCCCCGCGGGATAGGCTGTGGGCAAAAAGCGTCCAGGGAGCACCGGAGCAGCTCGGAAAGAGCAGGGGGCGGGGGGGCAGAGGCCAGGGGGTCTCTGCCGTGAGGCGCGAAGGGAAAGGGGGAAGGCCTGGACCGGAAAGGGCCGAGGCGAGCCGGGAGGAGCCGAAGGGTTCATTGAGGAGCCGAAGGCGCGCAGCCTCCTTCCGCAGCCAGCCGAAGCGCTCCGCAGCGAGCCGGCCCCAGGGCCGCCCCGGGAGGAGCCGGCGCTGCCCGGGGAGTCGCTCGGCAACGTTCGGCACATACCGGAGAGAGCGAAACCCTCCGGAGCCGCCCCGTGCTCCGACAGCCCCCGAGCGCTTTCCGGAAAGAGCCGAACGCTCTCCCGGCAACCCCCGAGGCAGCCCCGGAACGGCTCCGCTGCCCTTCCGCCTGCGCCCTCCCCTCGCGGCCCCTTCCCCAACCCCTCCGAGGTCCTCCGAGCCCTTCCAAGTCCTCTGACCCCTCCCCAGCTCCCCTCCGGACCTCCGCCCCGAGCTCCTCCGAGCCCCTCCCCTGCTCCTTTCCCGAACCCCTCCGAAGTTCTCCGAACCCCTTCCAAGTTCCCTGACCTCCCCTCCCCCCGCCCCCCCCGCGCTATCCCGAGCCCCGCCCCCTGGCGCCTCCGCGGGCTGCACTGCCCTCTTCCGGAGCTCTCCGAAGTTCTCCGAACTTCCCCGAAGTTCTCCGCGCGCCCACCCCTCTGCCCCCGGCCCCGTCCCGCGCCAGAGCTTTGCCGAGCTCCTGCCCGGGTCTTGCCGAGCCGCGGCGCTGCCCCGCGCTGCCCCCTGCCGGAAGCTCCCCGCAGCCGCTTCCGGCCGGCTCCCGAAGCGCTTCCGGAAGTGGCCGAGCGGCGCCGGCCGTGGCCGAGTCCCTTCCCTCCTCCCCTCAGCTGCCCCCCGGGGCCGAAGCCGCCGCCGGCCTTTGAGCTGCCGCCGCCACCGGGGGTTCTCTTCGCCTCTTCTTCTTCTCCTCCTACTCCTCCTCCCTCTCTCCCGCCGCCGCCGCCGCTTCCCCGCGCCCGGGGGGGCCTCGCCCGGCCGCCGGCGCCGGCCCCGGGCCCGGCAGGATGATCAAGCTCTTCACGCTGAAGCAGCAGAAGAAGGAGGAGGAATCCGCGGGGGGCACCAAAGGCAGCAGCAAAAAGGCCTCGGCCGCGCAGCTCCGGATCCAGAAAGGTGGCGGCGGGGGGAGGGGAGGGGAGGAGGGGGGAAGGGAGGGGAAGGGAAGGGAGGGGAAGGGAAGGGAGGGGAAGGGAGCACTGAAGGGGGAAGGGGAGGCGGGGGGGCGGTTGGGACCCGTAAGGGGAGTGGGGAAAGGAACTGGGACCAGTAAGGGGATTGGGGGTGGGAGGAGGAGCTGGGACCGGTAAGGCCTCGGCTGGGAGCAGTGAAGTGAGGTCAGTAAGGAGCTGAGAGAAGCAAAGGCTGAGAGCAGTGAAGGGGCAGGGTGGGGCTGGGACCAGTAAGAAAGGCTCTGCTGTGGGGCTGGGTGCTGGTCCCGGTCAGGTCCTACTGGGGGCTCCACCTCCCCCCCCGTCTGGCCCTGGCAGGGCACTGGGAGGCTCTCTGGGGGATGGGACACAGCTGGAGGGGCTGCAGCCTCCTGGGTCCCTTCTGTGTCCCCCACAATGTCTCCTCCTGTCCCTGCAGGTGTCCCTTCTGTGCCCTCCTCACGCCCCTCCCCATCCCATCCTGTCCCCTGTGTCGCCTCCCCACGCCCCCCACTGTCCCTTGGTGTCCCCCCAATGTCCCCTTGTGCCCCCAGGGGTCCTCTCCTGTCCCCTCCAGGCATCCCCTTAGGTGTCCCCAAGTGGCCTCAGGCTATCCCCAGTAGCTTCAGGCTGTGCCCAGGCTGTGCCCCAGGCTGTGCCCAAGCTGTGCCCAGGCTGTGCCCAAGCCGTGCCCTGTGCCCTCAGACATCAATGAGCTGAACCTGCCCAAGACCTGCGAGATCGACTTCAGCGACCAGGACGACCTCCTGCACTTCCGGCTGCTCATCTGCCCCGACGAGGTCAGCCCCCGCCACCCCCCCCGCCACCCCCCCCGCCACCCCCCCCGCCACCCCCCCCGCCACCCCCCCCGCCACCCCCCCCCGCCACCCCCCCTGCCACCCCCTGCACTTCCGGCTGCTCATCTGCCCCAACGAGGTCAGCCCCTGACACCCCCTGGCACCCCCCGGCAGCCCCTCACACTCCCCTGCCACCCCTCCCTCACACCTCCCGCCCCCCTGGCCCTCCCTCACGCCCCTCTGCCACCCCCCCTGCTCCCCATCCATCCCCCCCCTGCCCCCCCTAGCCCCAGGCCCTTCCTCTGCTCTCCACCTTCCTTGGTCCCCTCTCTCCTGTCCCTTCTCTGTCCCCTTCCTGCCACCCCCTCCCCACCACCTGCAGACCATTCCTTTGTCCTCCCCCCTGCTTCCTCAGCCCCCTTCCCCCTTGTCCCCTCCCTGTCCCCTCGGGCCCCTGGCGCCCCCTGGTGGCATCCCCAGCGTGCTGCAGGCTGTGCCCAGCCTGCTGGCCCCCAGGTGATCTCTGCTGCTGTCCCCTGCAGGGCTTCTACAAGGGAGGCAAATTCGTCTTCAGCTTCAAGGTCAGTGCTGGGCCACCCAAACCTCCCCTGTGGCCACCAAAACCCCACCCGGGGCCACCAGGAGGTCACCAGCCCTGAATTGTGTCCCCTCCAACCCTGCCCTGTGGCCCCTAAACCCCCACCTGTGGCTACCAACCCCCCACCTGCGCCACCAGAAGGTTCCCAGCCCTGAATTGTGGCCACCCAAACCTCCCCTGTGGCCAGCAAAATCTCAC